>NC_134704.1:122363624-122448624 GCF_043290135.1 Rhipicephalus microplus
AGTATTTTGGGCTCTTACGTTTTGCACATTTTTCAACAAACTTCAGCTCGATGCACCTAGCGCAAATAAGAAGTCAAAACAAACCATTTCTGTGCCTTCAACAATTAGGCAACTTGTTTTTTGAATGTGCGTTGAGTGTAGAAGCGCACCCGATCTCATGTGTTCGCGCGCTGTACGGAGCGGCGGACGATGGCAGGGTCGCAGCGCCACACTCAAAGGAGTGGCGAGAGGCATGTACTACACCCGTTGCGAAGGTCATAAAAAGGGAGCGCGCAGGTGGAGTCTAGCCCGGCCGTGATCGTCAACGAATGATTGTTTTCCTCGCCGCGAGATGACGTTAAAACAAACTGTGTTTGCTCTCAATTCCGCTTGAACGCGTTGCCAGCAGCCGCCAGAGCGTGCAGGCCACGCGTTCCACTGTTCCTTTTCATAAAAATTGACAATGTACATCTCAACCATGTCACGAGAAAAAGGAGGTTTTTACGTGTATCGTTGCTTGTTTTAGACTATTTCCTAATGCCTATCGTAAGTAAAGTTCCAAATTGTATGTACAGTACGTCAAAATTCATCATACTGGGAGTTAGCGAAATACCCACCGAGGGTCCACAAAGCTCCACACGCAGCTGCACGCTTTTTCGCTGATTATAATGATGCTCGAGCACTTTGTACTGGTTGTTACGCAGTTTTCATGATGTGACATCTGCATTGCTTTTCTACGCTTCCGCTACGCAATACTACATGTTTTAAGTGACTCCGCGATTTAGCTAACATCAGAATGGGGTTTCTTTTTTCGAAGCTGTCTGATCGAATGGCCATGACTCTGGGGTCGTTCGACCAGTGGTGTAGCCAGAAGCAAGCTGCACCAAAACCATTCGTCCACCCCCTCCAAACCAACAAATTTTTCGCCATAATATATCGAGCGCGAAATGACACCCGATCACATCTGCGTCCCCAGCCACCACTTCACATCTCATTGGCGCCCCTCCTCCTCCTCCTCCCACCAGAAAAACTTTCTGCCTGCGCCCCTGCATTTTACTGCTATGCAAAAGGCCTGCTTTTGATTCTGTCTCAAACTACGAATTTCATTTGCTGTCATAGGTATTGTTCGCTCATTGACAACGTCATCGACGTCGGCACAAGATTCTCGGCAGCACCATATTTTTCAAGCTGTCGCTTTTGTGTTTCAAGTGTATATGGCGCTGCCGAGAATCTTCTCGCTGTCACTGGTACCAATACAGAATTGCCTGTGGCGCACACCCGCAAACTATGGGCTGCGGTGTGCGAGTGTGTGCCACGCGTTACAGGTAGAAAGAGTTTCACGATCTATGGAGCAGGATGTGCGTATTATTCTCCTCATAACCTGTGAATCGTTTTCATCATATACTCGTGTCCTGCTCGGCCAGTATTGGCATATGCCAAGAAAACGCGGCCACAAGAGTGTCAAAATGTATGCGGTCAGATATAGTATAAGGTAATGTAAAACAAAAGGACCAAAGCGACTTTGTTTCGCTAACAAATATTAGTTTATTTATTTATTACTTTCGCACAAAACACACACACAAAACACGCTTTCCCACCTTTCAGGGTTGAACTGCAGAGGATCAGGCCAGAAGCGTGGGTCCCTCTGGATCTGGTATAGCGGCACCATGAAGCAAGTCCTGGCCTTGAACTGGGTGCCCCTGTACGCGAAGTCTTCTTTGGCTTGCCTCGTCACGAAACTGCGCAATGTTCACGCACGAATTTGTATAGGTACACATATCGGTGGATCATTTTTAAAGCGTGCTCCCGCACTTCAGGAGCGAGTACTCTGGTGCCTTAGCTCCATTTTACAATAGTCATATAAGAATCCTAAAGGAATAATCGCAGCAGAAAATTTGCCACACAGTTCACGTCGCTTTCGAACGTCGAATAACCTCTACATGTTATTGCCTAGAAAACTGTATCGTGGTACGTTCGAAGGGCACGATTGAACAGTGCTAGCGCCGTGCAAAGCACGCAAAGCAAGATTGCACGACTTTATTTGCTCATTGAAAGTTAAACTCGACGCTTCATTTTTGATGATATTCATAGCCATTGGAGATAGTAATACCCCTGTCACACGGGCACCCGCGAAGACCGTTCAACTCCCTCGTCTTTACGACAACGAAGATGCGGTCGGTGTCACACGGCCACCCTTACGCAAACGAAGGTGAACGGAGCATTTTGCAAAGGACGTTCAACAATCTCCCTTCGCAGCGAAACGAGGTACTCTCGTCCTCAGCAGTCTAGAGGTCAGAGAAAAATGTCTAGCACTAAGTGGCCGCAGTGAAAGAATAATACATTTTAGCACTATTAAACGTTCTTTCGTTGCAGTACTCATTCACAACGCGTGTTTGTTTACAATACTTACGCCCACCAGAGTTCACTTACTCTCAACACCGATGCCCTACACACCGTGCCTCACGAGTCGGGCCGGCCGGCGCCAGCCGATCAACGTCATTACCAGCGCAATATCGCACCACTTCCTCACGTCGTCCGCTGTGTCACTCATGGCTGAAGAACACAAAATGTGCGCTCACGAGGCAAGGAAGCATAAGAACTTTGGTACCGGGCATGTACACAGGCAACAAAACAACTAAAATCACAATGTGGCCAGCGTCACTAGCAGCATTGCTACATTTAGCAAATGCGTTTTTATTTGAAATTATTTTTAATGGTTTGTTCGTCGCATACCTACTTAATAGTGCTTTTTTGTAAAAACCGCATAACGAGGATTCACAAAAAATTAATAGGGATCAAATTAGAATACTTATCCGAAAATCAAACAGCGCCAGCTGAGCCCCCTCGCGGCAACTGTTACAACCTTGTCATTGCCGTGTGCACTGCCACAACTCCTTCTCCGTCGAACCACCTAGGGAAGATTGACGTTGACGGTGCTCAACGGAGTTTGGTGGTGGCCGTGTGACAGGGGTATAATACGGCGCAGGAGGTTTGTCCAAAAGTCCATTTTACGAGATCTATTACGTTATCTATTTCGTTCGGTGAAGTTATTCCATCACGAAAGTCTCGCCGAATTTGCCGAAATGAGAAATGTTCGTGCTTGCGAGTGTGTATTGCGAAACTTCTGGTTCCTGATCAAACGTAGCGATGAAAAGAATTCCGCCTTAATTGCGAATATTTCAACCACGGCAACGAATAATTTCGAAAGGCCATGGACAAAGAAATTTGGATTTTCTAGCGCAACGCTGCTCTGAAAGTACATAATAAAGGAGAGTGATGAGCCCCTTTATTATTTATTTATTTATTTATTTATTTATTTATTTATTTATTTATTTATTTATTTATTTATTTATTTATTTATTTATTTATTTATTTATTTATTTATTTATTTATTTATTTATTTATTTATTATACCTCATAAGCCCCCTGCAGGAGGCTTTGCATGAGGATTTGGACAAACAACATAAGGTTCATTACACAATGATTCTATGGCATATGAAAATTTATTTGTGTTGGAATGATGGATAACACGAGGGCCTTTGATAAAAGCTCAGAGAAATTATAAGCTCACGTGAGACCAGGAGGGTAGAGTCGCACCGTTTCCTTGATTACTTGTTCCAGGTAAACCAGTCTTCTTGTAACAGTCTCGAAGTCCAGTTTACCCTGCGCCAGAAACAAAATTACACACAGAAAGCATTTTCTTACCGAGCGTGCTCTCTGATCCTGACAGTCGGAGTAAAATTGTCATGAACGACGTCAAGAACAAGTTTACGCTTCTTTTGGTGGAACGTGTTGATTATACGTACATGGCATGTGTCCCACCATATACCTGAATTCAAAAGGACACCCTGTTTTTGAACCCTTCAAAAGCAGCGAATAAATGAATACTTATTATTTATTTCTTTATTTACTGATATTGTATCTAATTTTCTTATTGGTGGTGATTATGTTATGCTCATATATGAAAAGTAATGTACTACTAGCACCTGTTCTTAAAAGCTAATCTGAATTTCTAGTGGCCAAAGTAGCCACAGCTTTGGCAAAAACTTGCGCATTTTTTATGTTTATTGCCCTTTTTCCTAATGAAGATATATAACTAAGGAAGCACTACTGAGCACGGTTATTACTGGCTTTTTTTTTCGTTCTTGCGATGTAGACTTGTCGTTGAGGCTTAATATTTTGTGCGTATTCTAATAAATGTGCGCCGTTAGGCATTTGTTGTGTATGAAGTTAAGGGAGTGTAATCTGGAATGTTTTGTTCATGTATGCAGCGCTCATAACTGGTCAACCACCTCCTACTGCGTTGACTCGCGTGCAATGATTCATATTGAAGAAAAACGATTCAGTTTCGCTGCAAGGGCATTCAGTGCGATAACAACATATTGAAATGTTACAAGTAGTACAGAAAGTAGATAACTCCAGCAGCAGGGGCGAAGGCACATTTTTTTTTTTTTTTAGGGGTGGAGGGAGCACCATCTGTAGATGAAATCAAGACTTCGACGGATGACCGTCTGGTTGGAAAGAAACAGTGAATAAAAAGAATGGAGATGCTCACAAGAACAAAATAAAATAAGAAATTATATATATATATATATATATAAAAGAAGGCGTTTCGCCACCCAGAATAGGAACCTTGTTCGCAATAAAAGTGAAAGGTCGAACTTAAGCGTTTGAATAGTTTATACACCCTTGATGACCTCCGGCTCCTTCCAACGATGTGCCATAATAGCATCGGTGGGCAAGAAGCCCTTTAAAAATAGCCCTCTCATTTTTCACACTTGCCTTACCTTATTTCGCAAAATATATTACAAGAAATGTTTTCTTGAGCTAGGTAAAAATGATAACACATTTCTTTCAATTTTACGCACGTTCCTTTCATCTTAAACACTAAAGAGAGATTTTGCTTACCAGTGAAAAAACAAAAAAAAAACTTGAGAACGTGCTTTCAGTTCCGAAGTTAGAAGCTAGTAAATGAGGTGACCGGATGTTTTTTAGGGTAAAACGCTTTCAATCTTGAAGCCGTCTATAGCACGTGGCCTAAACACCTTGCATATGCGGGGGACAAATTACTGTGCATTAGCTTGAGCGTTATCTTGTTTTCCCTGTTGCTATTGTTAAAGTTTTCAGATTCAATCTAGAAGTCAGGTCATCCTCTTCGGTTGCGACGACATGTGCCCTGCTCCAGTTTATCTCGTGATTTGAAGCTTGCGCATGCTCGCCGAGATCGTTTGATGATACCCTCTGAGGTTTTACGTCATTACTGCGCTGCTTCAGCTGGTTGCTCCAAGTTACCGAATTCGCCGTTGTACACACAATGGCAGTTCGCACACAGAACCTCGTAAACAGCACCAGGAAAGTGCTCTTTTTTGTAATTGGTCTTTCACATTGACGAAAGTGCTTTTGTACGGCATCTTTGTCTTTTTTTAATTCACCTTCCTGAAATTTATTTTTCGCTCAAAATACTGTGAAAAAATTAGCCGTGGAGGAGGGAGGGGGGGAGGGGCAGATGTTGAGCGTGCCACCCCCGGGCTACGCCACTGTCCAGCACTTATCCTTACTCTAAAATACGGGCGTAAGTCTATAGTTGCGGGAGCTGCAGTGGGGGAAGTGACATTCGTGCTTCACCTCACCACTAACTTAGCGGTGAGAAGTAGACTTGTACACGTTGCAGCAAATAAGCAACCGACTGCAATAAAATTAGTTTCTTTAAGACCGAATCGACAACAATCGGGGATTATTGCACCAGAAATGTAACTGAGCTGTTACATAATAAAAATAATATCTAGGGTTTTACACCCCACAACTACGGTACGATTGAGGGATGACTTAAGTGGCGGGCTCCGGAAATTTTGACTATCTGTGGTTATTCAACGTGCACTGACATAGCACAGTACGCCGATCTCTACCGTTTCGACTTTATCGAAATGTGACCGTCACGACAGGGATCGTACCCGTGACCTTTGGGTCAGCAGACAAACACCTTAGCCACTAATATACCATGGTGGATGAGAAGTTACACAATTGTAATTCGTTGCTTTTGCGCTACTAACCCGCCATGGCTATGTCACTCGGCTGCTGACCCGCACGTCACGGGATGGAATTGCGGCCGCATTTTTGATGGAAGCGAAAATGCTCGAGGCCCATGCACTTCTATTTTGGTGCACGTTGTTTGACCCCAGGTGGTCGAAATTTCCGGAACCCTTCACTATGGCGTCTCTAATGATCATACGGTGATTTTGGAACAATAAACCCATACGATTATTATTCATTTTGCGCTACCTTCATTTGAAAATTTGTTGGCGTAACGCAACAAGACGTGTGTGCTCAAACTACAAAGAACTACTGTGACCTGCATGGCAAGAGAGAAAGTTTTCATAGCTACAGGTATCCCACGACGCTTAGGGACATTAATCCACAAAATTCGATTGGAAGTAGCATACACAAACAGCTTGCTGCACAAGATACATCGATCCTACTCACCGGAATGCAAATGCGGTCATGCAGAAAAAAATGTTCGCCCTATTATTTTGGAGTGTATTAAATACGCGAATCAAAAAGAAAAATTAAGGAACAAATTAGCAAGTTTGGACAGATGGCCCCTCACACTAAAGAAATTACTCGGACCATGGCCTCAGATGCATCTTCAGAAAAAGGCGAAAATCTTCCTGGCAGACTTTTTAGTTTTGACCGGACTGGATAAGCGCTTGTGATATCGATTGATTGATTGATATGTGAAGTTTAACGTCCCAAAATTACCATATGATTATGAGAGACGCCGTAGTGGAGGGCTCCGAAAATTTAGACTCTCTGGGGTTCTTTAACGTGCACCCAAATCTGAGCACACGGGCCTACAACATTTCCGCCTCCATTGGAAATGCAGCCGCCGCAGCTGGGATTCGATCCCGCGACCTGCGGGTCAGCAGCCGAGTACCATAGCCACTATACCACCGCGGCGGGGCCTGTGATAGACAGCCAGTGAGTAATATATATGAAATGTGTTAGGGCATATACTCACAGTAGAAAAGGAAGGTGTGCGTGTAAACAGTTTATGACAGTTTGAAGTGCTGTAAGGAAACTGTGTATTGACATGATATTTTAACTGGTTTCAGTGCGCTATCATGTTTTTATCTTGGATTGTTAATTTTTAGGCACCGCTCAGTATTGTTCTTTTTTTTTTTCGCTGCAGAACTACGAGATATGGAGTAGCCGAGGCAATGTAAACCTCAACAACTCTCCACAGCAAAACAGTTAGAACAGAACAGAACAGAACCGAACAGGGAAGGATGCAGGCTTGCGTGATGGCTGGGAGGCGTACTGTGGCTTCCGTGTTATTGTACTACACGTTGGTAACTATTACTGGAAGTTGTTTTTCAAGTTGTCGGTCATCTATTCTCCTAGGCTTTCTCAATAAGAAGGTACACTAAACACTCACTCATTGTATGCGCTAGAGGGGAGGGGAATGTTACAACGTAGGAACACCTCACGCACCAACTTGTAGTGGAGAAGTGCTTCAATGATATAGTGTCAACGTCCCCCACAAAGCCTTGCGCTTTGCTGTTTCTGGCACTCAAATAGGGCGTTGTAGCTAAAGCCAAGAAAATGTTAAAAAGGTAAAGTCTGTAGGCGCCGCCAGACTGGTCTGACAGGACGGCGCTCTCTACAGTGGTCACAAGTTTTAAATGTGAAGCATTTCTTAACGAACCTCAGCAACTTTAAGCGTATCTATCTATCTATCTATCTATCTATCTATCTATCTATCTATCTATCTATCTATCTATCTATCTACCTATCTATCTACCTATCTATCCACTTACGTTTGGGTGCTCTCATGGTTGGTCACCACCACTTCGCGTTAACCAAAATTAGCATGGAAGGCATTTCCGATGGAGGCGGAAATGTTGTAGGCCCGTGTGCTCAGATTTGGGTGCACGTTAAAGAACCCCAGGTGGTCGAAATTTCCGGAGCCCTCCACTACGGCGTCTCTCATAATCATATGGTGGTTTTGGGACGTTAAACCCCACAAATCAATCAAAATTAGCATGGAAGAGCAAGATGGTTTGCCGAATATCACGCGCTGGTCAAGACATTAATAACATCACAATCCCGTAACGTACGTTGTCAAACATTTCCCGCCAGACAGTCACACATGGACATGGTCGGGTATGTGCCGCTGAAATGCGGGTATGTGCCATTGGTGATTGATACTTAGTATCTAGCCAGCAACGACAAGAACACACATGGGTAATTTGAACGCATGATTATTAGGAAATACTCGACAGCGGTAGGGTCAGCCCGACGAATGCAAAGAATAAATGTCAGGGTCCCAGCTAGAATCAAACCCAAGCATTCTGCGTGGCAATTAAGCATTTTACCACAGAGCTATGGCAGGTCGCAGAACCAATTTTCGAACAGACGGTAATTTTCGTGAAACGTCAATGGTGGTTACAGTGCTGCCTACCCAATTTTGTAAACATTACATATGTGTTCCTTTGATACAGCCGTCACGTTGGGTTAACGTCAATTGTGGTTAGTTGCCGTGCGCTGAAGTTGATTTATGTAGCAGTGTTGAGGGCCAGCATCCTCGAGAGCATCAGCACTTCGTATCAGCTTCTCGTGTTGCTAATACGCATGTTCCTGTTGGCATCGTTGCTAAAGTACAACATTCTCCTTCCCTACGCATGCTTCGCACAAGATCGATTCCTAGGTACGTGGGATCTGCTGAATTTTTTTTCGGAACGTGAACTGATGCAAAGGACTGGCTGTATGCTGTTTTGAAATAAATAAATGAATGAATAAATACCTAAAACAATAAATAATGTCATAGATACAAGAAACTTACAAGAAAATTCAACTAAACGAACCAAAACGTTACAGATTCAAAGAAGTGATACAAGAAAATGTAATTGATTACAATTACTCACTTATTTGTAACACGTTTCAAACAACTCTGGTGAAAAGACATCACGAATGCAGGTACGAGTCGTTTACTGATTTTTATGAAGATGGTGCACAAGACACGGCTGAACAAGGCCAGTCATGTTCAAGTCACGACTTCCCTTCTCTACCCCCCTCCTTGGGGACTTTCATCGCCACATCGTGTGACGGCGGACGGCTGGAGCGTTCCCTCGGCGCTTTAGACGCACTCAGTGATGTTCCGTACTACGCCGAAGAATTCCCATTCAGCGGCAGGGAAATTTTCTATTTCGGGGGTTTTTCCCTGCAAACATTGACGAAATTTTCAGCATATTTCCCTCCACGACGCTACTAATTTCCACCCCCATCCACGCGCACACATACTATATTTACACGTGTCTGACGTACTGGCGACTTTTGACATCATGAGTGGCCCCTCCACTGCCGCACAACAAAAGCGTGGATAGATGAAAAGTTTATTATGGTTCTTCGGTGCGTGCGTTTAGCGCGCAGCAGGCCACTCCCACGTCAGGACAAAGAGACCTTGCACCTCCACTGCGTCGTGGGCCCAATGAACAGCCCATAGCTGTGCTTCAAGGTCCGAGCTGCGTAGCGCTCGGTCCCACTCTTCCTCAGTGATCCTGGCCCCCGGCGCCAGAGGGCAACCTCAGAACATGGAGCTAAACTAGCTGTAATGTCACAACAGCCACACACATCATGAGGGTGTGCGTCCGGAAAGATTTTGTGCAAGACTGCCGGGCATGGATATGCGCCCGTCTGAAGCTGCCTGAACGTGACTTCTTGTGCTTTATTGAGTGCTTTGTGTGGTAGTGCCATAGTTCTCTTAATAAACTTATAAATAATAAACTAAAAACAAAATCAAGACTTTATTATTTCTCAACTTGGAGGGAAATAGCTTCTTCTAACGGCACTCGTAATTAAAAAACTAGAACACTACGGTTTTCGGGGGAACTTTATAAGTGTCATAAAAACCTATTTGAAATACCGACAGCAAAAAGTAGATATAAATGGCTACGCATCTAGTTTTAAAAAACTGTCACATGGCGTGCCCCAAGGAAGTATTCTGGGTCCCCTGCTTTTTAATCTGTATGTGAACGACTTGACAAACATCGATAACAATACAACATTTATTATTTATGCAGATGATACCAGCTTATTTTTTAAAGACTGCGATTTGCATAAACTAGTTGACAAAGCAAATAGTGTCTTGAAACTGCTGCACATTTGGAGCATAAGAAATTCGCTAATTATAAACACCTCAAAAACAAAATCTGTGCTCTTTCGTCCAATAAATAAGCCCGTAAACTGCGATTTATCATTAGTGATTGGCTCAGAATCTATAAGGATTGAACCGATAGTGAAAACTCTGGGAGTTTTTTTCCACGAAAACATGCTATGGAAGGATCAGGCTGAGTTTGTCCATGCTAAACTTTCTCGTACTGTAGGTATCTTATCGCGCTTACGTTTTCTCTTGCCACAAAAAATTAAACTCTTACTATATAATTCGCTATTTTTATCTACATTAAGCTATTGCTATCTAGTATGGGGCACCACATCGGAAAAGAACTTAGGCCGAATATATAGATTACAGAAAAAGGCTGTGCGCATAATTACAGGTGTTCCTCGCGATGAACATTCCAAACCCATTTTCGAAGCCCTTAATTTACAACCAATGCCTGAGATATACAATACAATTTTAATGAAGCGATATCGTACTTCCTTAAAGAATCACGACTCTTTTCTTACTGATTTAGCGCGTTTGACACCCTATACCTGCCCCTATAGCACACGAGCTACCGATGACTGGAAAATTCCTTACACACGTACTAACTATGGTCGCCAGATGATGAGCTACTTACTGCCACTAACCTTAAACAGTTTCTTACAATAAACCATTTATACTGCTCCGTTCTGTAAATGTTTTTCAACGTGTTAATAAAATGCAAATCGGCATGACCTTGAAGTACATGTTTTGATATTGTATAATAACTGATGATCTCATGCTGCTGTTGCTGTTGCTATGTTGTCAAATGGTGCGAAAGCCTTCGTCAAGCCTTAATGGCTTTTTGCTTTCGCCCCACAGCATCACTGTTGTGACTTTTGTAATGTCTCCTGTGATGTCGGAATAAACTGAATTGAACTGTTAGTACACTGCACATTGTCGGCTTAAAGTGTAACATTAACTAGAAATCACTCTGCGTAAATATAAGAAACAAATCTCACAGGCTATGCCATGCATGGCGAATGCGCGAGAACTGATTACAGCAGGGGATGTTGGTGGTGGTGGTAAAAACACTTATTTAAGAACAAGTTTACTAGAGAGTGCCGACGCAGCAAGGGAAGGCGCACTGTGACCACTATCAGTCGTCATAAGAGAACTTAGCCATTCTTAAAGCTCCCTACAAAATCATGAAGATTCCCCTTTTTCTTTTGGCGCAAATTGAGAGGCGAAAATTCCCCAAAGAAGGGAAGTTATTTGCACGGAACATCACTGGCGCGCGCTATGTGGATCCCGTGCTGAACCGTTGTGTCGTCCGTGACCTCCGACGCCAGCGTAGCTCTAGCCGATCGGTGAAACCCCCCTTGGATTTCTTCGATCATGCCCCCCCTCTCTCCTATCTCTTCTCTCCGCCCTCTTAACTCGTGTGCGGCGAGTGCTCCGTCTTCCTTATTTATCACTTTCTACTATTTTTTGAGGGGCGAAGCTTCTTACGCCGTGGGTCGTATGTACCGTTTCGTCGTACAGTAGCCAGTTGCATTTCATTGCATGTCAATAAAAACGGTGTCACAGCATATTCACAAAGCAAATGAAGCTGGGTAGGCCGAAGCGTCCGTCAGTCCGTCCGTCTGACCGCGTCGCCCCACTCATCATTTACCTCGTGAATGTGCAGTGATTATTTCATCCACCCTCACCCATTCCCTACAAGAAACTTATCCGTGTCGCCAACTGGGCAAACAGAAATCTAGCTCTTTTTTCCTTTCCTTCAAAAACAACTTAATATTACTACCTTTCCGCTTGAACCGTTTGGTCGGCTGCCCTTGTATTGGTTCGCCCATACATTGAACATAGCACACGCGAAACATTATCGCTCCTACAACTGTAAAAAGCTTAATCCGTTTTAGGGGCGAAGCTTCTTCTAACGGCACTCGTAGCCGTTGTAGTGCGTAACAAGTATAACATTTTGACCTCCAAGATGGTGCCGGTGATAGATTTCTTTTGTGCGTTGTTAAACAATAAAAAATGAGAGACAGGAGCATTCGTCTTTTAGTTACCACGCACGCTTCGATCCCCTTTAGCAGCCATTGGCATGTACATTGAGCACTATCTGACAAGATAGGGTTGCTACGTTATACTTGCTGGGTGTAACCTCCTTAGTTTTAGAAAGGTTTAGCGAGCGTTGAGACGCAGTGCCATGAATACAATGAACTAGTATATATCATGAATGAACTCGAGGTGGTTAAAGGTGGGACGTAGATACGAAGCGCAAGCCGTAAGCAAGTAAAAACCGAGTTCTCCTGTCCCATTTCCCATTAGCATCCATTGGCATGTACATTGAGCACTATCTGACAAAAAAAGGTTGCTACGTTATACTCGCTGGCCGTAACCTCCTTGGTTTTAGAAAGGTTTAGCGAGCGTTCGGCCGCAGTGCCATGAATACAGTGAACTAGTATGTACCATGAACTCGAGATGGTTAAAGATGGGAAGTAGACCCGAAGCGCAGGCCGTAAGAAAGTGTGCGTGTGCCACCTCTCGTTTAGCCATTAGAATGTCCGCTAGATGGCGGTGCTTCTATATGGGGAATACATGCTGGAAAGATGCGAGATGGTGGTACTTGGAGTGTTGAATAGATGGACGAACGGACACACATACAGAAGCATGGATAGACGCATCAAAGGACGGGCGGATGGACGCATAGACGGTCACACAGACGGACGCATGGATGGATGGAAGCAAGAACGAATAGATGGACAAATGCTTCGCTCCACTCTCCATCATTCACTCCATGGATATGCTGCCAATTTTTTTATCCTGCACTGCTCTTGTACTGAAAAGAAGCGTAGTTTTCATGCGTCATCTTTCCGTTTTATGACACGTTCTATTCGCCGAAACAAATAATTCGATATAAGAAATATTTTTCTCTAAAACTTTCAAGACCTATTTGTACCCTCTTCAGAAGAGAATATTTCGGCTCAGAACTACACGCACGGCTGCTCAAGCACCACATTGCAGATCTGTGGAGGTCTGCCAGGTGAACTCGTAGCTTTTATTCATCCGCTCCTTTGACAACTCTCTAAATGTAGACGATCGCGGACTCTCGGCTGCTGACCCGCAGGTTCGGCGTAGCTCACTGCGGCTCTAGTTGTCGGCTCGGTAGAGTACCTAGTACTCTAAATCGTTAAACACTTGCCCAAACACACTACACAACGAAGTGCGTGTCCCCTCTTCCTACATCTCCTCTCCTACGCTCCCCCTCTTCCACCTCGCAGCACTAAACACTCGTGCCTCCTCTACACCTAATTTTGTGGGGGTGCAGTGCCAGTATTTCATCATCGTCACCTATACGCTGTGGGAATCGAGAGCGCCCTCCTGCCTGGCGCCTCGTTCCCCAGCTGCCGCGCGCGCGCCGGCAGCGTAGCCTGGGCGCGCATAAGCGCCTGCATCCGCCAAGAGTGCTGCCAGGGTGCCTCTTAGTCTGGGCCAGTCAACCGTCGGCTCCTTCCCGCGCTGGCATGTCCGGGCACGCTACGCTGGCGTGCTGCGCGTGCCTACGTCACAACGCAGCGCCATTTCCCTTTGGGCGTGCGTGACATCCTCCTCTCCTGCGAGCTGTGTTGCGCCCGACGATCTGCTCGTCGTGGCAGATGCTCTCAGGCCTTCACGAGGGGTTGACGTGCTGCTAAGCAGGTGGCTTCTCGTTCGTGCATTCGACTTCGGCCCTTGTGTGGGAGCCGTCGCGCCCTAGGCAAGCGTACTTGCTCGGTCTTGCGGAGTTCTCTATACGGCCTGCAAGCCCGTGAGTGTCGCACTGCGCTGCATCTTGGGTTAATAAACCAGTTGTTGTTATCCTGCCTCGTGCGTGGTTTCTGCGCCGTGCCGGAGAAATTGACGAACCCGGCCGCAGCGTCTTCGCTCGCAGTGACACCGACCGGTCGCATACGACCGGTCGCATCGGGACTTCCGTTACGATGTCGGTGATCTCGTCCTCAGGCGCAATCACATCTTGAGTGACGTCGCCAAAGGCATCTCGGCCTCCCTTTTGGCCAAAAGGTTGGGCCCATAGCGAGTGCACACCAAAGTGTCGCCCCTGTAAACAAGCTCGCTGACTCCCAAGGGAGACCAGCCGGCGGTCCAGTTAACGTCTCCGACCTCAAATCTTTCGTTGCCCGCAGCAACAACTTCGGTGAGAGGGAGGCGGTCACCGAACCGCAGGGAAACCGGGATAAGGCTGGTTTCAAACCACGCCACCGGTACAATCTGCGAAAACGCCCTTAGGCTAATTTTCGTCCCCGACATGTAGCGTGACGTTATCCCCTCCATGTAAGGGAGCGGAGATTATAGCGGCTGTGCGAGAGCCCATCCAGCAGCAACAGTAACAGCTACCTGGCGAGCTTTCTCCCTGGTAACACCATTACACGCGCTGCGCGCGGAATATCCATCCGGTTCCCAGCACTCCCGGTTGCTCGAGAGAGAAAAGCCCTTTCCCAGGTGGCTCACTCTCTTACTGGGTACCTTCCGCATAGTCAGCGAAAGAAGGGAAGCGTGCGCCCTATTGGCTCACGCAACCTTTAATCCGACGGAGTAGGCTCTCTTTATTGAGCCAGCCTGTCGCGCCTCTGGGGCCGCACCTTCAGTTGCGTTTCTGCTTTTCACCGACACCCCAGCTTTCGTTATGTCCTCCTCGACGACCCGTCCTTCCAAGAAAAAGCCCGGGAGACCAGCCGCACGCTCGGTCGTTCCGCAGGCATCGGCCGCGTCAATGCCACCTCCGTCGAATTCTCCCCGGCCCCGGCTAACAAGACACCGCCTCGTCATGAAGTCGCTACGTTGACGTTCCAACAAGGCACTGAGGCCCCAGTCGCCTTCGTGTTGACTCGTCGCTGGTCCAAGCAACGCAAAGTCTGGGTGAGGGTTAGACCCCGAGTCCGTCCCGCGTCCTTTCTGCGGACGCATCCTTTTGTACCTGCTCGACGCTTCCGGAGGTGCCTGCCGCCTGTTCCTGAGGCCTCCTACTGTGATGTTTGCGGTGTCCTGCTGGTGCAAGAGGCTACCCACCTCCGTTCGCGGGTTCACCAAGCAAAGACGGCGGTGACCCGGCGGTCCTGTCTACTGCGGCCGTGCCGCGTGGCCCGGCCCTTCCACCGGCCCTGTCGACCGACTCCGTTCAGGCGGTCGTAGTGGTGCTCGTCACTGACTCTTCATTCAAGTCGGCCATCGCGGCTGCGGTGTCTGCCGCCCTCCCGCGGCCCCGGGTTCCTGATGAGACGCCGCCGAACGAAGACACCGGGACCCCCGTCGATCTCGTGGACGGCACTGAGCTGGACCTCAGTTTTTTCGGTGTCGGTGTATGCTTTTATCACGGCGTCTTTAGGGCGGCCTCGGTCTTAGGAGGGGGGGGGGGGATGTGGGAATCGAGAGCGCCCTCCTACCTGGCGCCTCGTTCCCCAGCTGCCGCGCACGCGCCTACAGCGTAGCCCGGGCGCGCATAAGCGCCGGCATCCGCCAAGAGTGCTGCCAGGGCGCCTCGTGGTCTGGGCCAGTCAACCGTCGGCTCCTTCCCGCGCTAGTATGTCTGGGCACGCTACGCTGGCGCGCTGCACGGGCCTACGTCACAACGCAGCGCCAGTTCCCTTTGAGCGCGCGTGACATCCTCCTCTCCTACGAGCGGTGTTGCGCCCGACGATTCGCTCGTCGCGGCAGATGCTCTCAGGCCTTCACGAGGGGTTGACGCGCTGCTAAGCAGGCGGCTTCTCGTTCGTGCGTTCGACTGCGGCCCTTGTTCGGGAGTCGTCGCGCCCTAGGCAAGCGTACTTGCTCGGTCTTTCGGAGTTCCCTATACGGCCTGCAAGTCCGTGAGTGTCGCACTGTGCCGCATGGTTGGTTATTAAACCCGTTGTTGTTGTTATCCTTCCTCGTGCGTGGTTTCAGTGCCTGCCGGAGAAATTGACGAACCCGGCCGCAGCGTCTTCGCACGCAGCGGCAGTGGAGGACGTGGCCTCCCTACACGGTTGCGCTTAGTAGGTTAGCCTAGTGCAAACCTATCTCCACAACGCGTAATCCGTTTCAAACATAAGGTGCAATGCTGTGCCGGCAAAGAAGAGTTCTTGTTGCAGATGTGTTGACAGTAAGAAATAGCTTCGATGCCCTTATCACCTCAAACAGAAATATGGATGCCAAGCATCTAACTGTTTGGGGTGGTAAGGACATTGGACACAACCTGGTGTGCGGTGTGCCCACGCTCACTGCGCATACACGTCTCCTCTCTCTCTCTATTCTCTCCTACGCTCCCCTTTCTCACCTCGCAACGCCGAGTCTGCCAGCGTCACTCGTCTACGCTCGCTCCCCTCTCTCTCCTCATGCATCCTCCTCCCCCACGCGTTCACACCTACAATGTGCATACGCGCTCCCTCTCCTTTTTTAAAAAAACTAAATATATTTAAGGAGAGGTTGGTGCCAGTGCGTCGCACCTGCTACTGCTCTTCTGTTGCACAAAACTTGACAAAGCACATTAGGTAACAAACACAAGGCTATACATAGATACATAGCAGATCACTTACGCACTGCGCCTAAGTTTTTCAGTACAGAAATGTGTTCACATTACACAGAAATGTGTCCACACCACACATAATCTGTAAATACACAAGTAATCACGTAAATTGAAATGTCCACATGAGACATGAAAGTTCACAAAGGTGATCATGTGTCTTAAATATTGAACTGTTTTCACAAAAGTTTTCACAAAGATATTGTAGTGAAACACAAGAATATTGTGAAACATACCGGTAAAAATAACGCTAGTACGTTTTCTTTTTTCGTTTGGTACTTTTTGGATATCTCTGATTCGTCCAGAAAACGCTTCTGCACGCGCAGCAGAGGCGTGTAGTTTCCTTTTGGCCATGGGCCCAAGATTTTTGCTATTGATGGAGGTCCACCGCTACCCTCTTTTGCCTCCCAACGCCGATGCAGGCAGCGCCTGCAAGCGAGTTTCTTCATTGCAAAAACAGACTGATCACGCTGCACAACAGTTCACTGGCCGCACCGTATATATAGGCCCTTGATTTTTAGCTACAAGATAATGCCAGTGCGGAATTTTTCCTGTGAATTGTTGAACAATAAAAATTAGCACCGCACGCGGTAACTAAAATCTGACTGCGGGTATCTGTGTCCGATCGGAGACTTCTGTTTCTCACTGACCATTAGCAGCGAATGACATCTTTCAGTAGGAAACACCGGTACATCCCTTCGTGCTTGGCGCCTCCCCAGGTTTCTCTCGTGCGCAATGCCGCGGTGAGCGCCAGTGTCAATGCCACCGCCAATGTAAGCATTAGCACTCGCTGCTTCGCATCTATACATGGTTCCCTTTAGGGGGATACGGTGTATATGTTTATTAAAGACGACAGTCTTTCTTGAGACCTTCGATGGAATAGTCTTGGTCTGTCTCTCTGTATGTTTGTCTGTTTGTCCGCCCTAACGATACCTCAAACGACACCAAACGTCCAAGCCCATCCGAAGCACCCACCAATATTGCTCAAGGTTTAGTCGTTCATGGTTGTGCTATTCTCAATTAAAAAGCAATTATTGCGCATATCTAAGGCGCCACAACAACGCTTCGATGTTTTTTTTTTATGTCTGCCTTTATACTGGAAGAGACACACACAAGAAACTGTAAGGAATGTAGCGTTTAATCGCGCTGCGCCGACAGTGCAACGCGATGCTCAAAAAGTTGCTTCCAACGCTTTGCTACGACGTCACGGTTGTGGCACCTGCCCATCGCTTTGCGTTCTACACCTTATCACCTCCGAGACTGGCGTGCATCTTTCTCCGCGGGCTGCACGCCTTCGTTTTCAAAGATAACTGCCAGATGGCACTTGTGTCTAACGTGCCTAGATGCGCTCGTTTGCCTCCGCCACACGCTCGCGGCACTCCTAACCCTTCCTGCAGAATACCTGCAGAATGGCCTGCAGAATACCATTCACCGATTTTCTTGCGCAGAACATCAAATAAACGTTTTGTTCACTCTCTCCAGACGCAAGACTATCGTCTTTCGACGACATTTATAGTGTAACATGTAGATTCGGGACAATTTTTTACACTTTATTTTGTCCTGCGATAAACCGGCCCTTCTGCTGTGTCAGCCGGACCGCTGAGCCGCTCAGCTATTATTCACTAATAGCGAGCATACTAGTTATTACACATTATTATTCACTATTGTGCGAGTGCGGTATTATTCACAAATAGCGAGTAATAGTTATGTATTATAATAGCGAGTAATAGCTATTACTCACTGATATTGAAATACAAAACCTAGATTGGATCCGACAAATGAAAACAACGCAGTGGGTAATCATTGTTAACAGTGGAAGTGCCTCAGACATGCTGGCCCACGTTTCGGTAGGAGGACCTATCATTTTGAAAGGTGCCGTGTCATCCTTGGCGTGTTAGTTTTGAAGGGGTCAGTGATCACAGGGGTTAATATGGATAGTGGTCACAAAGACACGCGCCATCACCAGGAATTGACGTCACCACTAACCCTTTTAAAGCTAATACGCCAAGGATGACACAACGCCTTTGAAAAAGGTAGGTCCTCCTATCGAAATGTTGGTCAGCCAGTCTGAGGCACTTATACTGTTAACCCTGATTATCCCTTCACTGAAATTGAGTGATATCTAGACGGCTCAGTGGGCCAGTAAACCCAGCGGAGCAGTCGAGGAGGCAGCGGAGCGCAAGACGAAGGGAGAAATAATAGCTCAGTGATTATTTCAGCGGAGTACAGTGGTGTAGAGACTCTGTATATATGTTATACAGTAACTCTACACACCTATTGACGAGGTTGAAACTATGGTTGATTCAGCAGAAGCTTTGCTTGGAGAAAGCTCGCACGCTGGTCCGCTGCACGCGATTCGCTGAGAGGACGAAATGAGCGGGCGAGTGGCTCGCTCCGTAAATACGCTGGCCATGCCAGCGTGCCGCGTACACACAGTTGACGCCCCACTCGTTCGCTGGGCCCGACGTACCGCTGAGCCGCTCAGCTAATACTGTGTTGCAGGCGCGAGCATCTGGTTTCGCAGCACTTCGCATATCTGCGCCTGTCATGTATGTTGGCTGCGGTGCGTGCTGTCTTCGACCGCGAATAGCGCTCAGCATCGGTGTAAAAGACCATCCCACGTTCTCACTGAGAGACTTCTTAGGATATTATAAAAAACAGTTGCTGCAGCCTATGTGGTGAGTCGATTGGAGTATCCGTGTGCAACAGATGAGCGAGCTTTGAAGTTGTCGCCTAGGTGTCTGGAAAGGTGAGGTGGTCGACTATAAATAAATTATTTGTTATTTGCGATAAAATTGCAGCGCAAGTGTCTTGCTGTAAGTTGAAACAATTCACGTTTTTTGCATTCCCATACAGCTACAACCTTACGTGTGTAATTAACTGGTTTCCGATTCAATAACGTACAGTAAGGTTCACTATTAAAGGGAACACTCGAATGCACCCCATCAATATTCCTGGCCCTCTGAGGGCAAGTAGATACGGAAACAATCTTCATGCAGCTCATAGTTTGCCAAGAGAAGTCAGAACTTCCAACCACCAGTAATAGTATGCTTATTTTAGCCACTATGCTTTCGTAAGATAGCGAAACCAAAACATGCTGCTTATGCAGGTGTACCTTTTAGCAGTGGACCTTCCTGTACATTTAGGCGCAGATTTGTCAAAAGGGGAGCGGGGTCGACGTGGTGGATTAAAAATAGAATTTTCATGGACAGTGTCGGAGCGAGATGAGCTGCTCGGAGAGTTAGATTGCATTAGCTTTTAAGTCGGAGAGATATAAGCTCGTCAGAAACATCAGCAAAAGCTTAAATCATTAGCGCGTAATAAACAAGGGAGGCAGAAGGAAGATGACTTACACTGACACAAGCGCTCCTCATTTCTTCGTATATTCCATCCCCTTAGATAACATCACGCATCGTAGTCATAACTCTGCATTCTATACACACATTTTACGTTTCTATATCGCACGTGGTGTTAGGCCTGTATACAACCACAATACATCGTGTCATAGCAATCATCGGCTATCGCTCACATCACATAAGAAACATGGCACTCTTTCTCTACCCATGGCCCTTGCCCCCCAGAACTTCACTAATCAACATTGCCATTTTCAAATGTCTTTTAGTCTTTCTCTGTTACTTACGTAGTCCGTACTTTAAGTCGGTCATTGTTACCCCCTTTCTCAGCCAGCCGCACTCGTCAGGTTGCATTTAACTATTCTTACATATATCCTTAGGTTGCAACCAAGCAATAGGCAAAACGAAAGAATGCCACGAAGTAGAGAAAGAGATGCAAAGAGAGGCGCGAGTGCCATAATGGCAGCTAAAATGGCGAGCGCTGGGGTTGTTTGCGCTTACCTGCTCAGAAATAGAGTCGACGACCTCTTGGCGCACCTTTTCCTGGATATCCGGGTACTTGGCTAGTACAAAGGTCAGATAACTGAGCGACGATGCTATTGTTTCGTACCTGCGGCGTAGCATCCGAAGAATATTGCAAACAAAAACTGTCACGCTTTGCAGTGAGAAAAGAAAATAACCTAAATTCCCGACGTATAAAGCGTGTGCCTCACTCACTATGTTGTTCCTTTCACTACAGAGACAGATGCACAGAGCACTCGACGCGTACAGAAATTAATATATTTATTCATTTATTAGTTTAGTGCAATCGGGCACCATTCGCATTGTCTCCAGCCATAGCACAGGAGAAATAACGTTTATGCCAGTAACAATGACCTATTCAAACAATCCTATAATGCCTAGTCAATGTATGTACGTTTACGAAGTGCCCACTTCGCCATCATTATTTATTTTGCAAATTGGCGAAGTACCCGTGCAGTACGCTACTGTGTGATGTTACGAGCACTTGCGCAGCTGCAGAGTTTGTGATGGGTGGGTGGCTTCAGACCAACATACACATTTTATCACTTGGTGCTACTCAACGATTCTCCCACGCATTGTCACATGCCTCAAGGAGACTCTCACCTATTTTCATCATGCAATATAAAACACTGGTGTAACTCCGTATAGTAGAAAACCTGCTTGCCACACAAAAGGCCTGGCTTTGGTTCTCACTCAATGCGAATATTTTCTTATTATCCATTTATTTATCTACAATTATCTCACGTTTTCGCTCACGCACTACGCTGATTTTCCGCTCACAACCAATGACGCCAATGCCTGTGCTGCCACTGGAATTTCTGCCAAACGATCCCTTTAATGCTGTAGCGTTGAAAGAGCGGGTGGGCGTGCACGGATTACAGCTTAATACAAGTAACAAATATTACTTCAAAAACACGTGTTATCAGCAGTACAACAAAATTACGGTTACATACATACATACAGTCGTCACAACATACATACATATAAGTCGTCAGCTTGTGTCAGAGCTACGACGAATTGAAGAAGCAACGAAGTCTGACTCGGCAGCCTCGGCGTGTTGGTGAGTCACTGTCTAGTTTCGACACCATGCCTGACAATTCAACGTTGCTTCAGCAAGTCCGAGCCTTCGTCCGTGAGGAAGTCGTCCGCCAACTTTCCCTAGTGCCCTTTACTCACGAGACCACCACCCGTCTACCTTCCCCGCTTCGCACTGCTATTTCGGAAGAGGTTGCCCTTGCACACCACGAGCCGCCTCTATCTAGCCGTGTTCACTGCCCGCGCGTCGTGCAGCCAGTAGGCGCTCCAGTCGTCTATCCGCCAGCCGTGCAGCCTGTGTCTGCACGGCTGTGAGAAGGCGTTTTGCGGCGTTGACACGTGGCACATATGACCGAACGTACTGGCGAACGGGCTGATACATGCCTCGCCAGCAGTATCTTAGACGAAGGCGAGAGATAGTACGTCTTAAATACTCCAGCGTGGCCACACTGGGGGTCATCGTGAAAGGCAGCGCAGATGTCCGAGCGCAAATGACGGGGGATGACAAGGAGGCACCTACGGCCATCAATCAGGTAATTGCGGCGATACAACAAGCCTTCGCGGACAGCAAAGTGTCTTGCTTGACGAGAGAGGAAGCAAGAAGTCAATTTTGACGAACTGTGACAGAGGACATCGTGCAGCAAATTGATCCAGGTATCCTTGCGCTGCTCGGCTGGCATGTCGGTGATGCTCAGCGATGACGAATCACAGATGGCAGATGGTAAGCAGGCAAGGTCAGGAGGTAGCGGAGAACGGGATATGGCATCGGCATCTGAATTTCCGCGTCCTGGGCGATAAATAACACGGATGCCGTATTCCTCGAGGCGTAAAGCTCAACGAGCGAGGCGGCCAGTAGGGTCTTTCATGAACGCTAGCCAGCCTAAGGCATGGTGATCTGTGAGAACATCAAACTGGCGTCCGTAAAGGTAAGTGCGAAATTTTCCTATAGCCTAAATGATAGCCAAGCACTCCTTTTCCGTGACTGAATAGTTGGACTCTGCCTTCATTAGGGTACGGCTGGTATAGGCGACAACGTACTCGTCGCAGCCATCCTTGCGTTGAGCGAGAATGGCACCGAGGCCGACACCGCTAGCATCCGTGTGAACTTCAGTAGGTGCATTGGGATCGAAGTGGTGGAGAAGTGGCGGAGACGTGAGTAGTTGGCGCAGCGTCGTGAATGTGTCATTAGAATGGGAATCGCAGCCCGAGAGGTCCGAGATACAGGAAAGAAGCTGGGTCAGTGGGGCGATTATAGATGCGAAATTGTGGATAAAACGCCTAAATTATGAGCACAAGCCTACGAAGCTACGGAGCTCCTTTAGGGTAGTAAGCTTGTGGTACTCGGCAACGGCACGCAGTTTGGCAGGGTCTGGCGATATTCCTTCTTTTGAGATGATGTGGCCAAGTATTGCGAGTTTGCGGGCGCCAAAATGACATTTTTTTTTTTAGTTCAACTGCAACCCGGCTGTCGTAAGGCACTGGAGAACTTGTTCCAGACGGGAAAGATGAGTTTCAAACGTTGCAGAGGATACAACTATGTCTTCTAAATAGCAAAAGCAGACGTGCCATTCCAGTCCCCTGAGGACACTGTCCTTCATTCTTTCAAATGTCGCCGGCGCATTGCAAAGACCCAAGGGCATTACATTAAAATTATATAAGCCGTTAGGGGTCACAAACACCGTTTTTGGACGATCTGGTTCGGCCATTGTCACTTGCCAATATTCAGAGCACAGATCCAGTGAAGAGAAATACTCCGCACCTTGAAGGCAATCCCAGGCGTCATCAATGCGAGGCAGAGGATAAACATCCTTGCGTGTGATCTTGTTTAGTCACCGATAATCCACGCAAAACCTGATGGAGCCATCCTTTTTTCACGCGAGGACCACTGGCGAAGCCCAAGGACGTGTGAGCGTTGAATAACACCACGTTGCAGCATCTCGTCGACGTGTTGAGTGATGACGTCACGCTCAGCCTGCGAGACACGGTAAGGGCGCTGACGAAGTGGATTATGATGACCGGTGTCCATATGGTGAGCGACAACTGACGTGCGTCCCAAGGGAGGTTTTCCGTGGTCGAAGGAGGCGCGGAAACAGTCAAGTAGTTGAACGAGCTGATTGCGCTGGTCTTGCGTAAGGCCGGTGTCTACGCTGCACAGCAGAACGTCTTCGTCAAGTAGTGTGGCTTCGTCAACAGTGAGGACGCGGTGGCAGCTGTGACAGCATCCACGGACATCGGCGTCGTATCAGAAGGGGTATCGAAAGGAAAGATGTCATCATAAGTGTCAAGACTCCCAGTACCATCGTCATGCAATAAGGTAGCGGGTCAAGGGAACGGATTGTACACGTACACGGCACTGGAGCCATCGGCAAGTGTTATGACGGCAAACGGGACGACAAGGTTCCGGCGACGAGCGCATTCTTGTGATGGTATAAAGAGGGCAGTTGAATCAGGGACGAAGTTGCACAATATAGACACCACGGCGACCGAAAAAGCAGAGATGACGGCGTCAGCGGTGACGCTCACCTTTTCAAGTGAGCAAGGAAGATCTATGAATGTCGTGATGAACGGAAACAAAACGAGTTGTGCACGAGCGCAGTCGACAACCACATGATCAGCAGAAAGAAAGTTCCATCCCAGGATGATTTCATGAGACGCATGCGGAAGGACGACAAATTGAACGATGTAAAGCACTCCTTGAATCGAAACACAAGCAGCGCATGTGGCAGAAGGCTGGACGTGCTGCGAACTCGCTGTCCGTAAAGAAATGTCAACCAGAGGAGCCGTCACTTTGTTCAGTTTGCGGCATAACGCTTCACTGATTACACAAATAGTGGCACCTGTGTCGACAAGAGCAGTTGTGGCGAAACCATCCACAAACACGGCAATTTCGTTAGGGGGCAACAGATGAGGCCTTGAAAATGAAAATTTCGTCGTTTGCGCAGTTCTCACCTCAGGAACTGCGACTGTTAGTTTTTCCTCCTGGGCCTAGTTGGAACGGCGAAGCATGGGAGAAGGAGGCCGAAGATGAGGTAAAAGAGACCGATGTGGGCTGAAGTCTGGTCGACGTGAGTGGCGGTCAGGTGCATCAGGTGTAACATGTGATTCTGATTGCCGAGGGATGTTGCTGGAATGCTGAGCATCATTAAAATAGATTATGCGGCGACAACAGTAACGCGCGACATGTCCTGGAATACCGCAGTTGTAGCAGACGGGCCGATTATCTGGAGTACGCCAGGAGTTTACAAGTGCTCGAGGTGGCGAGAAGGGTTGATTTACCAGATAAATGGAAACTGGCGACCTGTAGTAGTTGGTGACTGGACTGTATGGAGGGAGCGGCGGTTGGATTGAAGGTCGCCGGACGGCATCTGCATAAGTCAGTGGTGCAGCACCTGATATTGGGGACACGGGCGAAGGAAGAGCCTCGGCAACTTGCGTCTAAATAGTCACGGCGAAGTGAGGGGTCCGGTGCTGTGGGGGTCTCGTTCATGGTGGCCACAAGAGGGAGCTGTCGAGCAACTTCCTCCCGGATGTACTGTTGAATTCGAGACATCAATACAGTGTAGTCGGGGCCACTGCGTTTGCACTCCAAAGCCGAAATATCCGCTGTTTGCGTATTAGCGCGACGTGTGAAAATTCGCTGCTTGTGCAGCTGATCAAAACTTTAACAGAGCTGAATCATGGCCGTGATGGTCTGTGAGTCTTTGGCCACAAGCATATGAAAAGCGTCGTCATCAATGCCTTTCATTATATGCTTTATTCTGTCAGCCTCCGTCATCCTCGCATCCACTCGCCTACAAAGGCCGATCACATCCACAATGTAGCTCGTGAAACTTTCACAATTTTGCTGAAATTGTCCCCGCAGGAAAAGTTCAGCGTGAAGCTTGCGCATAGCTGGACGACCAAAAAACGAGGTCACGGTCTCTTTGAAAACTGACCAGGTGGGAATGTCGGCATGGTGGTTGGTGAACCATAGATTGGCCAAATCTTTCAGCTAGAAGATGACGTGAGTCGGCTTCGCAGGGTCATCCCTCTTGTTAATCACGCTGGCACGCTCGTACTCCGCCAGCCAGTCCTCGACATTGTGATCTTCAGTGCCGTTGTAGACTGGTGGGTCACGCAGACGAAGTACACCAGGGTACATGACAGGCGGTGGTGTGGAAGAGGCTTGTGGGGGACCGACGCACTCGGTCATTGCGGAATCAGATGGTAGCTTACGGCTGCGGAGCTCCAGGACGTTACCCAGCACGTTTTCACCAAATGCAACGAGCGAGTTCACGTATAAATACTTGTTATTATTCTAGTATTTTGGCGAAGACTCACGCCAACGAAGCGCGAGTCTTTGCCAAAATGGTACTCTCCGCTATCGTCTCTTTCGGGGCAATCGATTGATTGATATATGGGGTTTAACGTCCCAAAACCAACATATGATTATTCGAGATGCCTTTCGGGGTGATCATCTCAACAACCTATATGTTTAATGTATAGTCACACCGCCTGTAGATCGTGAAAGTTGCAAATAGCAATTCGTGCGTATGGTTGCTTTGTACGAGCCATAGTCCCTCGCAGTCACTCGCTCACGGTTTAATTCGTACTACGTGCGCATGTTCAGGTCGTTGCTGGCGATGCCTTCTACATTGGGGGCTATCCGGAACGACTTCGCAGGTGACGTCACTTGGTCGTCGCAGCACTTGATAACGTCCGAAGTATCTCCTGAGCAATGTTTTGGATAGTCCTCGTCCTCGTACAGGTGTCGGCACCCATAGGATGTCCCCCATTTCGTATGTCAGATGCGTATCACCTCCTGACAGGAGGTTTTCAGAGGCCTAGAAAGGGAACAGTTAGAGATAAGAGTTAATGGAGAGTGCGTTAGTAACCAGCGCTTCGCCGATGAAATTGCATTGCTGAGTAACTCAGGGAACTAATTGTAACACATTATGGAGTTAGACAAGGAGAGCAGAAAGGTGGGTCTTAAGATTAATTTGCAGAAAACGAAAGTGATTCCCAAAAACCTCGGAAGAGAACGGCGCTTCGATATAGGTAATAGTGTACTTGAAGTTCTAAAAGACTGTGTCTACATAGGACAAGTAATAACCGTGGAGTCGAGCCACGGGATAGAAGTAACTAGAAGAATAAGAATGGGGTGGAGCACATTTGACAAGCACTCTCAAACCATGACAGGTAGATTGCCACTAACCCTCAAGAGGAAGGTATATAACAGCTGCATCTTTCCGGTACTTAGCTACGGAGCAGAAACCTGGAGACTTAAAAAGAGGGTTCAGCTTAAATTGAGGACGACGCCACGAGCAATGGAAAGAAAAATGCTAGGTGTAACCTTAAGAGACAAGAAGAGAGCAGAGTGGATTAGGGAACAAAAGGGGGTTAAGGATATCATAGCTGAAATCAAGAAGAAATGGACATGGGCTGGGCATGTAGCGCGTAGACAGGATAACCGCTGGTCGTTAAGGGTAACTAACTGGATTCCCAGAGAAAGAAAGCGGGTAAGGGGGAGACAGAAGGTTAGGTGGACAGATGAGATTAAGAAGTTTGCGGGTGTAAAATGGCAGCAGCAAGCACAGAATCGAGTTGACTGGCGAAACATTGGTGAAGCCTTTGTCCTGCAGTGGACGTAGTCACGCTTATGATGATGTGTATGACGTAAACTATAGCGACCTGCGTCGTACTCTTGCTGTTGATGTATTCACACGTGTGAACTGTCTAACTTCTGCGCATTTAGTGAACTCGTGGGGACTCGTTTCATTGTCATCGAGTTCGTGTGGCAGCATTGTGTGCAACATTGTCCTTACTCTAGTCCGTGAACAAGGCTGAATGGAGTCATCTGTGTGGTATCTTGTTTAACAATCTTATATTCAAACATTATATAAGGTAGAATGTTATTCCAATTTTTGTGCTTGATGTCCACTTACATTGAAAAGATGTCTTTCAGGATCGCTCAACCACTAGATCAGGCCATTGTTTTGTAGATAGTAGGAAGTCGACTTGCGATGAATAGTACCGCTGAGCATCAACACATTATCTGTTATAACAATCAATGGCGCGCCGTCTCTCAACACCATGTTGGCTATGAAGGAACGGACCACCTAGCTCTTTTGCTGTGCTTCTCTGGATGGCTTTTGTCTCGGCGTAGGGAGTAAGGTGGTCGCCACTATAACCCAGCGTCCACTACCAACACAAAATGTACGAAGTGGACGCAAAATATCCATTCCTATCTGGTCAGATGGCGTTGGCGGAACGTGGACTCTACTCAGTGTGCTCATCATGCGCAAACTGAGTGCCACAACCATGTCAACCATGTACCACAACCATGTCACTTTCAGACATTTAGGCTACGGTAGCCTAAATGTCTGAAAGTGGCATGGTTGTGGTACACTTACAATACTTCAGAACGAAGAAAACTAAGGGTGACAGGCAGCCCCACCACGGTGTTCTAGTGGCTAAGGTACTCGGCTGCTGACCCGTAGGTCACGGGATCGCATCCCGACAGCGGTGGCTGCATTTTCGTTGGAGGCGAAAATGCTGTAGCCCCTTGTGCTCAGATTTGGGTGCACGTTAAAAAACCCAGGTGGTCAAAATTTCCGGAGTCCTTCACTATGGCGTCTCTCAAAATAATATAATAGTTTTGGGACGTTAAACCCCACATATCAGTCAATCAACAATGTGGCTATAGAACACACCACCGTAAACGAAGGCGTGGTTCAACCGGTCAATACAACGCCACGCGCGATCTGTGGCCCGATCTGTGGCCCGATCTTTGCCACACGCCAGCCGCAGACCGCTGGCCGCATCATGGCTGCATCACGAAGCCTCGCGCTATGAGATTTCCCCTAAGTGTGAAACAGACTGTTCATGCCATCGCTATGAAAAGCAACACGAACAGCAGAATCCGTTGCTTTCAACTGTGTCGAACAGCTGCATGCCTCGACTGTGACAAAGCAAAACTTGCTGTAAGCCAACGTTGCCGTTGCGCTTGAATCCCGCTCCAGCTTGCGAATAACGAAATACACTTTTACTGAGCTCAGAGTTTTGTTGTTGTTGTTGTTGTTGTTGTTGTTGTTGTTGTTGTTGTTGTTGTTGTTGTTGTTGTTGTTGTTGTTGTTGTTGTTGTTGTTGTTGTTGTTGTTGTTGTTGTTGTTGTTGTTCCAAATTATCCACCGACGGCGGAGCGTTTTTCGTTGGGGGTAGAGCGCTCCTCATTCTGAAGGCCCCTCACTGCCGTGTTTCCCGTATCGTGTTGTGGTCTTCACAGAAAGCGCCGAGTAATATCTTCCTCTTGCGTTGATCATTTTCGCATCCAATTACGGCGCAGTGCATGGTGCCCAGAGTACACCTTGTAAGCTGGAGCGGCGTGAATGGGGTGACTTTTTTTTATTTTAATGTCCCAGAGACACCTGCTAGGTTCACTCGGCGCCAGATGCACACCTCTGAAATTCAAACCCAAATGGCAGTCTAGGTGTGAGGTTAGGCCGCTAAGAGCCTGGACGCTTGGGTGCTTTGGTCATGCGTATTAGCGCACCCTTCGGCCTCCCTCAATGTATAAAATTTTGCAGAAAGTCGTGGCTCTCGTTTTTTCTTACTTATTCGTTGTATTCCGAAGTGGACATGAAAAAAAAAACGGCATGGCTGGCTCGCGAGCAAAAACAAGACCTGCAGCCAGGAGTTCACCCGAACCAGAGCAACGAAAATGTTCTCTTCTTCTTCGTAATCCGAAACGTGTATGAGCCACAGCGGCTCGTTCATCAATGGTGGCATTACCCCCTCTCGTAAGAAGCATCGTCTCGATGCTGTACATGAAGGCAAAAAAAAGTGAGATGAAAATTACCATGCAAGCAAAATGAATGGCGTAAGGCGGAATAACATAGTTGGTTGTGGAGCCAACAGTTAAATGAGAAATAATAAAAATAGGAAAGAATGTAAGGGAGAGACGAATAAAGTCAGTCACTCACTGGCGATTCACAGCGCGAAAAGTATGGTTTCAGCCGTGAAACGTGAACGACTTCAGTTCGCGGGGTGAAACGGGAACGTCTCGAGGTGCCTTCTGGGAGAACCTTGTATGTGACGTCGCTGAGACGTCGTACGACTTTGTAAGGGCTGAAGTAGCGCCGAAGAAGCTTTTCTGAACGGCTACGTTGTCAGATAGGGGTCCACACCCAGACTTCATCACCGGGCTTGAAAATAACTTCACGGTGACGAAGACTGTAGCAGCGTGCGTCTGCGGTTTGGTGATGTTGGATACGGTGACGAACAATTTGACGGGCCTCTTCAGCACACTACGCGAATTTGGCGGCATCGGTGCGGTATATTCCTAAGTTGTCGGACAGGAGCATGGCGTCGAGCATCGTCGTGACCTTGCGACCGTGGACGAAGCGAAAAGGTGTGAAACCGGTACTTTCTTGAACAGCAGTATTATACGCAAAAGTTACGTAGGGAAGTATGGCGTCCCAGTTCTTGTGATTGATGTCCACATGCATTGACAGCATGTCTGATTGTCTTATTGAGTCGTTCAGTCAGCCCGTTTGCTTGCGGGTGGTAAGCCGTTGTTTTGCGATGTTCCGTGCACTTAATCGCAAGACTTCCTGCAGCATCTCTGCTGTGAAAGCTGTCCCACGATCAGTTATGCCGACAGCTGGAGCACCGTGGCGTAAGACGATGCTATTCACAAAAACTTGGGCGACATCTGCTGCGGTTGCTTTTGGAAGCGCCTTCGTTTCACAGTAGCGTGTTAAGTAGTCGGTAGCGACCACAATCCACCGGTTTCCAGACTAAGACGTGGGGAATGACCCCAGCAAGTCCATGCGAATCTGATGAAAGGGCACCTTTGGTGGACCTATTGGTTGCAGTAGTCCCGCTGGTCGTAAAGGTGGAACCTTACGTCGCTGACAGTCGCGACATGTGCGAACGTAATGCTTCACAGTCTTTGTGAGACGTAGCCAGTAGTAGGAGCGTTGAATTCGTTGCAGCGTGCGCGTATAGCCGAGGTGTCCGGACGATGGCTCATCATGACACGCACGTAAAATGTCACCACGAAGCGTAGTTGGCGCAACAAGCAGATACATAGCTTGTGTAAGATGAAAGTTCTTTTTGTAAAGCAATCCATCGCGGAAACAAAATGAGGATAGCGACCGTGCAAAGCTTCGAGGAGGGTGGGAATTGCGTCCTTCCAGGTAGTCAATGAGCGGAATGAGCTCCGAGTCGTGACGCTGTTGCTCAGCCAAGCTGGTTGCTGATACGGCAGAAAGAAAAGTGTCGTCGTCTTCAAGGTCAGTGTTGGCATTTTCGACCGGTGCACGTGAGAGACAGTCGGCGTCGGTGTGCTTCCGCCCAGATTTGTGGACGATGGTGACATCGAAATCTTGTAGCCGAAGGCTTCATCGTGCTAGACGACCTGAGGGATCTTTGAGATTTGCGAGCCAGCAAAGGGAATGCTGGTCGCTAACTACCCTGAATGGGCGGCCATACAAGTATGGGCGGAACTTTGTTAGGGCCAGACAACAGCGAGGCATTCCTTCTCGGTTGCAGAATAGTTTTTCTCCGCTGGGGATAACGTTCTGCTCGCATAAACGATCACGCGCTCTACGCCATTATGCCACTGAACTAATGCCGCTCCTATTCCAAGGTTTCTGGCGTCAGTGTGTAATTCCTTGTCAGCGCTTTCGTCAAAATGACCCAGTACAGGCGGAGCCTGGAGAAGGTTTCGGAGGGTGTCGAACGCATGACACTGATCGGGACCCCAAACAAACGAGACACCGTCTTTTGTAAGCTTGTTGAGCGGTTCAGCAATCTTCGAAAAGTTTTTGATTAAGCGCCTGTGATACGCACAGAGCCCCAGAAATCGGCGTAGGTGGCGCTTGTTTGTGGGCACGGGAAAGGCGGCAACAGCACGGGTTTGCTCCGGATCTGGGTGGATGCCGGCTTGGCTCACAACGTGACCAAGGAACTTCAGTTGTTCATATCCAAAATGACATTTCTCGGGTTTGAGAGAAAGCCCCGCTGTTCTGATTGCCTGAAGTACTGCATGAAGGCGTTGTACGTGTTGTTCAAACGTGTCTGCAAAGACCACAACGTCATCAAGGTAAACAAGACATGATTGCCATTTGAGCCCTGTGAGAACTGTATCCGTCATTCTTTGGAAAGTAGCTGGCGCTGAGCATAGAACGCAAGGCAACACTTTAAACTCGTACAGGCCGTCGGGAGTAATAAACGCAGTCTTTTCGCGGTCGCGCTCATCCACTGTGATTTGCCAGTAGCCGCTACGTAAATCCATGTAAGAAAAATATTTAGCGTTGCGTATACGGTCCAACGAGTCATCTATACGGGGTAGAGTATAAACGTCCTTTTTGGTTACCTTGTTCAGTTTGCGGTAATCAACGCAAAAACGCAACGTACCGTCCTTCTTCTTTACTAGCGCAACCTGGCGAAGCCCAGGGACTGGTTGATGGATGTATGACGTCGTCCTGAAGCATCTGCTTGACTTGGTCACGTATAGCGTCTTGCTCTTTTTGCGACACCCTATAGGCGACACCCTATAAGCTACCAAACACTATACATAGCCTTCATAGATTACGAGAAGGCGTTTGATTCAGTAGAAATATCAGCCGTCATGCAGACACTGCGGAATCAGGGCGTAGATGAAGTATATATAAACATTCTGGAAGAAATCTACAGGGGATCAACTGCTACCATAGTGCTTCATAAAGAAAGCAAGAGAATACTAATCAAGAAGGGTGTAAGGCAGGGGGACACTATCTCCCCAATGCTATTTACCGCGTGCTTACAGGAGGTTTTCAGAAGCCTAGAATGGGAGCAGTTGGGGATAAGAGTTAATGGAGAATACCTTAGTAACCTGCGCTTCGCCGATGACATTGCATTGCTGAGTAACTCAGGGGACGAATTGCAACTCATGATTACGGAGTTGAACAGGAAGAGCAGAAAGGTGGGTCTTAAAATTAATCTGCAGAAGATGAAAGTAATGTACAACAACCTCGGAGAGGAGCAGCGCTTCGAGATAGGTAATAGTGCACTTGAAGTTGTAAAAGACTATGTCTACGTAGGGCAGGTAATAACCGCAGAGCCGAACCACGAGATTGAAGTAACTAGAAGAATAAGAATGGGGTGGAGCACATTCGGCAAGCACTCTCAAAATTATGACAGGTAGATTGCCACTATCCCTCAAGAGGAAGGTATATAACAGCTGTATCTTGCCTGTACTTAGCTACGGAGCAGAAACCTGGAGACTTACAAAGAGGGTTCAGCTTAAATTGAGGACTACGCAGCGAGCAATGGAAAGAAAAATGGTAGGTGTAACCTTAAGGGACAAGAAGAGAGCAGACTGGATTAGGGGACAAACGGGAGTTAAGGATATCATACTTGAAATAAAGAAGAGGAAATGGACGTGGGCTGGGCATGTAGCGCGTAGACAGGATAACCGCTGGTCATTAAGGGTAACTAACTGGATTCCCAGAGAAGGGAAGCGGGTTAGGGGGAGACAGAAGGTTAGGTGCGCAGATGAGATTAAGAAGTTTGCGGGTATAAATTGGCAGCAGCAAGCACAGGACCGGGTTAACTGGCGGAACATGGGAGAGGCCTTTGTCCTGCAGTGGACGTAGTCAGGCTGATGATGATGATGATGATAGGCGTGTTGTCGTATGGGTCTCTCGGTGGGTTCCGTGATGATACGGTGCTGAGCAAGTGGTGTCTGTTTGACCTTTGACGTAGTGGCAAAGCAGTCTTGAAATGAGCCGAGTGAACGCAAAAGGCTTTCTCGTTGAGACGAAGGTAGTCTCTCGTTTACGTCAAAAGTGCTCGCGAAGGCCTCGTCAGGGTGGCCCTTCGATGAAAATAAAGCTAACGTGGGCGAACCATCGGCATCGGCAAGTTCTTCACAATATGCAATGGCAGTGTGTCTCGTTAGGTGGCGATATTCGTCGCTGACGTTCGTGACCAGCAGGTGAACACGCCTATTGCTAGGCTGAATAATTCCTCGGGCAACACAGATTTGTCGTGAAATAAGGAGAGACAAATTGGCCTCTGCAATTACCGCGTCAGACATGTCCTGTCCCAATTCTACTTCGACAAAGAGGCTGCTTCGAGGTGGGAGAGTCAGAGAATCGTCGGTAACACAAAGCGCTCTTTTCCGGAATTGTGTACTGTCAGTTGCAGCGCAAAAAGGATCCTCGAACGACACAAGTAATTCACGGAGGTCGATGACGGCGCCGTATTCCCGAAAGAAGTCCATTCCTAGAATGACTGGCCGAGAGCACACGCGCAATACGAGGAAAGAGCCCGCAAATGTCGACGTACGTATACGAATGCGTGCCGTGCACATACCGGTAGGCATCACCAGATGGCCCCCTGCCGTGCGCAACTGGGGTCCTTGCCATGGTGTGGTAACCTTCCTCAGTTCAGATGCCAGTGCGGCGCTCATTACGGAATAGTCGGCGCCGGTGTCGACGAGGGCGTTGACAGCATGATTGTCGACGAAGACGGCGATTTCGGCAGAAACGATCTTTCTGCTGTCAGAGAACACTGCAAAACCGGAATGGTCCTCATCTGGCCTTTGCGTCGAATGAGGGTCTTTTACAGTTCGTCGGGCCGCGACTTCACCCCCAGAAGTCACCGTTCCTAGTTTCCCCTGCGGGGAGCGGAAGACGATGAGGGCAAACTGGGTGACGTAGACCGGCGAGGCGACGGTGATCTCGACTGGTGGTGCTGAACAGTCGAAGGTGTTCGCTGGCCCGTGAGATAGGCTTCAATTTCGCGGGGGCGCTCACCATAGCGCGGGCATCGAGCATCAGAATGGAAGCCGCGGAGACCTAGTTGCCGGTATTGACAGTTCCTGTATACGTGACCCGCTTCGCTGCAGTGATAGCAGAGCGGATGGTTATCCGAGGTGCGCCACGTGCTTGCCTTGCTACCACTTTGTCTTGAGGTAGACTGCAGATAGGTGGGTGTGCTCGGGAACCTTGAGCCAAGAGGCGGGCTCGAAGCAGTGGCGTGGAATGACTGCATAGCCTGGTACCTGGGCCGCATAGCAGGATCTGTAGCCGGTGGTGCAGGGGATCGCAATGCCGCTGCGTATGTCAGGACTGGCGCCTCGGGAATCGGTGGTGTGATTGGGGTCAGTGGTGTGACGGCCTGCCGGACTTATTGTCTGATTACATCCGCGAGAGCAGACACAGGTTGATGGGATCCCACCACCTGAAGCTGTCGCAGCTCGTCCCGAACAATACTTCGAATGAAGTCTGCGAGGGCCTGTCTCTCGCTGTCAGAGCCGATAGAGCATGCGGTGGCCGGGATCTCGCGTTCGTATTGTGATGACCGCTGCTGCAGCGTGCGTTCCATAGTGGCCGCCTCACTGATGAACTGGGCGACTGTTGTTGGTGGATTGCGCATGAGCCCAGCGAAAAGCTGTTCTTTTACTCCGCGCATCAACTGCCGCTCCTTCTGTTCCTCGGGCATGGCAGGGTCCGCGCGCTTGAAGAGCCGAAGCATGTCCTCGACAAACATGGATACTCGTTCGTTCGGCCGCTGGTTTCTGCGGCAGGATATGGCTTGTTCAGCCCTCTCCTTCCTCTCGGTGTTCCGAAAGGCGTCACGGAGCTGATGGCTAAACTCTTGCCAGGTTGCAAAGGAGCCCTCGTGGTTCTCGTACCACGTCTTCGCAGAATCTTCCAAGTAGAAGTATACTTGGCGCAGCTTGCGAACATCGTCCCATTCGTTGATACTGGCAACCCGATCAAAGTGGTCGAGCCAGTCATCAACATCCTCGAAGATATCTCCATGGAACGGCTTTGGTGTCTGTGGCGCATGAAAAACATGGGCGAGAAGATAACCATGGGCATCGCTGGCTTGGACCGCCTGGCTTGTCATCGGAGTTGCCATCTTTCTGGCATGGAAACATGAGGTGGTTATAGTCTGTCCATGTAATTACTTTTTCTATCGTATCAGTGGAGATTGCTGATTTTCGATATCTTATAGCCGTGATATATTCTACATCTGGCAGTATGGACAAAACTGGCCCATCAAGTGCGGCTCGTGCTAAGGAATCGGCCAATTCATTTAATCTTAATCCACAGTGACCCGGAACCCATAGTAATCTCAGGAGTCTCAACTGCGGCGGTACTAATGTTTTGAATGTGTTTAGAATTCGAGAGTTCTCTGAAGCTGTCAGAGCTGCACAAACTGAAAGAGAATCCGTCATTATTATTGCATTGTTTTGATTTGATGGAAGTTTTCGAAGAGCTAAAATAATCGCCAAGAGCTCCGCTTCAAAAAACTGGAGTAAAATCAGGCAGTCTCACTGAAAAGAACCAGTCAAGCAAATCAGAGGCAATGCCTACACCTGCCTTTTGATTATTTACGGAAGCATCTGTGGCTATTATATTTTTAGTTTTTGCATGCTCCAAGTAATCTAATAATATGTTATTTAAAAATTTGAGGGATTGTAATTTGGCGTTTTGGGGGAATATATCATCATACTCAATAATAACATGACAATTCGAGTCATTAGTCTCAATTACATTTCTAATGTTCACATTTATACTTTGTAGATTTTTTTGTACAAACATTATCTGAGGTGTGTGAAACCGTGGCCAACAAAAATGTTCTCTTCTTCTTCGTAGTCTAAAACGGGTATGAGCCACAGCGGCTCGTTCATCAATGGTGGCAATATTTTTATCCTTCCTGATTCTTTTTGTCGCAAACAACATTTTAGTCTGTGTCCATGGGTACCTGTGTATGCAAATCAATTAAAAGTATTATTAACCTGTATCAAACGTGCGGCGCAATGCGTCTCCTCCCCTTTTGAAACAGCAATCTTCGAGGCAGACTTGCCACCCACCACCCCTTTTAGGTTGTTAAGAGAGGAGGCTGCCCCCGCCCCTCCAAGCGCATGCCTTTGGTGACGAATACGTGTGTTCAACTGTCACTTGAATCAATGTGTCACACTAAAGCGGGCGTGCCGGTCTCACCCTGCGACGAATATGGTGGCCGCGAAGTTGACCACTTCCACAGTTGTAAGTGACCTGCTCTTCACTCGCCCTAGTGAGGAGGAGAGAAAAAAAGACAACATGAGAGAAAATGAAAAAAAAAGACAATGGTAGGTTTGAAAATAGTAATAAAAATTAGGATCACTTGGTTGCATATTGGATTGAAGTGGTGCAAACAGCGAGCGCGAAGTTGGATGGAGAGAGCCAGCGCGCGTTGCATCTGTCTAACTTCGTCCTAAGTTGTTTGCGCTGCTTCAATCTGAAACAAAACTGTACCGTTTTGCCCTGTTGTCGGTCTTGCTTTGCCGGACAGACTCTTGTAAAATGCAGCCAAACAGCAAGACACGAGAGGGACGCACGAGCGTTGTCTATGGACTGTGGCTTATTGAAGCGAAGCAGTATTTCAGGAAACATCATAGGCCATTCATAATAATAATAATAATAATAATAATAATAATAATAATAATAATAATAATAATAATAATAATAATAATAATAATAATAATAATAATAATAATAATGATGATGATTGTGATGATGATGATGATGATTGGCCGATCCTACGTACAGTGGGAATCGATGATATGTGAAGCACGAATAAGAAAGGTTGATATGTCACTTTACAATCAGCACAACGTTACGAGGTGGAGGTAAATGATGCCGTACATGACTTCCGTGTCATGATTATTAGGTTTGGATATGTCATTTGCCTTATTCGTCTATCCACGTCACGTGATACTACATTTCGTGTATGTGGAGCTAGCGAAGCGGCCGCGAGCACACTATTAGCGTGGTATGTTGTTATGTTCTTACATGACACACGTGTCAGGATTAACATGTTAGCACCAAACATATATTTCGCCATCCATTGACATCACGTAACACCAAACTTGGTATATGTGGAGCGAGAAAAACGGCCGCGAATGCATCATGAAGGGCCCAATATACTCCAATGTAGCGTTGACGCGTGCGCCCACTGGGCACAGCGACGCTACGTTATCAAAACGTGAGCGCTCTACAGTCTGACGCCAGGCGCGACCAGCGTCCGTCGGCGCGGCCCGACGGCAACCGGCGCGAAATTCGCGCCGTTGCGTTACCCATACAACACTGCGTATCCCTCTTTTCGTGACGGAGGGACGCCGGGCGCGCTGAAACGCACATACATAAAAGCACCGCAGCAGGGGGCGCGCCTGCGAGTTTAAATAAATGTTTACTACTACTACTACTGCGAGTATATGGCAGGACTGGTGCCTGGCGTGGCAACGCTGGCTTGACGCGACAAAATGAACGCCGGCGAGCACGCGCACCGCTTCCCATTGAAATGTATTTGCACCTTGACTGTGTATGTAGTCATGTTCTCATATGACACGCATTTCATGTTTATCATGTTTGCACCAGTATCATACCTTCGTAATCCATTCACGTGCCGTAATACCAAACTTGGTATAAGTGAAGCCAGCGAAAGGGCCGCCAGCGCATTATGAGCGTGCCATGTAGTCATGTTGTTACATGACACGCATCTATTGACAATCATGTTTGCACCAGTCGTATGCCTTCGTCAACCATTCACGTACACCATAATACAAATTTGGTATATGTGACTCTAGCGAAACGGCCGCGAGTGCTTTATGAGCGTGGCATATAGTCATGTTTTTACATGACACCCATGTCATGATTTTGATGTTAAGGTCTGTCGCTTGTGTTCGCCATGCAATCATGTCTTACCATACCACTTTTGCAACATGCCATGTGAACGAAACTACCGCAAGAGCTTCCGGACGATTAAATGTAAATAATGACAATCATGACATACATGTCATCATTTTCATGTTAATACTACTCAGTTATGTTCTTCATACAGTCATGTTATGCCATACGAAGTTTGGTATTGATACCACTATCGAAACGGCCAGGAGAGCTAAAAGTCGTAGGCGGCTAGACAAATAGATAGATATGCCCTAAGTCGCCGAAGTTCGCCAAGAGATGCTTCGCATTTAATAATAATAATTATTATAGGCGACATCCGGGTCATCTGTTGGCCATCGTAATCACGATAAAAATAGTGTAATCTCATAACTACGAAACTCACTATGAAACTCCTAACGCGTCACTTAATACTCACTTATCTGTAAAGGTGTAAGAACATTATTTATTCGTTACAGTGAGCAGAGTGACGGTGTGATGCTGCAGTTATATCCGTACAGCGGCACATGGTAAGTTTCTTAAATTATGTTTATTGCCTCTCTCTATTGACAATCTCAGTTGCGGCGGCTGCATTTTCGATGGAGGCGAAAATACCGTCGCCCTATCTTCTCAAATTTGGGTTAAAAGAACCCCAGGTGGTTGAAAATTCCGGAGCGCTGCACTACTACTGCGCCTTTCATAATCATATGGTGGTTTAGGGACTTTCAAACCTACATATTCTTATAATCTTTAATTGAATGTTTTTTTTTGGAAGGCTGTCCTTAAACGGTCCGTAAACCACCGGCGATACTTTTTCAAGCATTTCAAGTAAGCGCGCCCATCGTGGGCAGAATGCCGTCGCGATCTTCGCGTGGCAGCGCTACGAGCCACCGGCACGCCACAAATTCCGACAAACAACCCCTCCTCCTTTCCGGGCCTTCGTGGCCTCCGCGTGACGCACCGAGCCGAATATGCTGTGAGTGGTCGAACAAGAGCCTACGACTTGCGGTCAGTCTGCAAGCAGCTGCCCGCGCCGATTGTTGTTGTTCGTCATGTGGCCCGCGTGCGTGCAGCACGTGCGGGGCAGGGCGTGTCCCCGTACGGGTACATCGCGTTGGCGATCCTTTGAAGGTGTGAGCTCAATGCAGGGTTCATACCGGCACGATTACGGTAGGCACTGTTCACCAGCAAACACGCAGTTTCAACCCGAATGACGGAGACGACAGCTGGACCCGCGGCAACCGGATGTAGAAGGTGTTTCAAGCAGCCCGGCAACGATGACGTGGGCTACGCGAAATTGGGAGGGGATAGACGGGGCGCTCGGCACGAGGCCAAAGTGGCGTGGGAAAGGACAACAGGGTAGGGTAGTGCAGAAGAGGGCAAAAGGTGGCTGATCCTGCCAAACAGGTGAAAGGAGAGCAGTGGAAAAAGGAACGCGCAGCTGTTGGAAAGAGGAAGGACGAAAGTTGGGAATGCGTAGTGTGGGTGCGGACCAGGGTCGGATTCGCTCGCAGGATTTCAAGCTGGACGGTTGTGCCCTCGCGATCTCCGACGCCAGCCAGCGAAGCTCCCGCCGACTGGTTCGCCCTCCGCGGTCTCCTGACGCTGTGCAGCTCTCGCATTGTGGCGCCCCGCCCTTGGACTGCTTCGACCGGATCCCCACTTTCCTATCTCCTTCTTTTTTCCGTCGCTTGCCTGTCTATTTCTTCGTCTATTTTCCTTCTATTCTTTTTATCCCTCCTTCCCCCCACCCCTATAAGGCACTGCGCCGTGTCGCCTGAAGGCAGACAGAAATTAGGTACCTTTTTCCTCTTCATTCTAACCACTACCACCACCACCACCAGGGTCGCGGAGTTGCCACTCCAGCATTGGAATGAATCCGGGATCATTCCCGAGTTCCGTGATGTCGGAATGGAATGGCATGAGGACAAAGCTTGGAGGAGTGGAATGAAAATGGAATTACATTTAAAAAAAACAGCACATTTTCGTCGACGTGCGCTTTTCAAACTTCAAACAATAAAAGTCAGACCCTCAAATTTAAAAAAAATAAAGCAGTAATTTAAAATGGCTTGGCCAAATACAGTAATTTAAATAGGCCTGGCTGATTACAGGCATGGTACATATGTAAGCAACGCACCTATACCATAATTCTATCCTTATATAGATGTGTTGCTGCGAAGTTTTCCTCTATTCTTCGCGTAGCTATGGCTCTATGCCATGATGTCCGTCTTGCAGAACTATGCGGTTGCAGCGTATTCACCTAACACCTCGTGATTGTTTCCCCTTGGTGGCGCCTCAGCCGCCTGCTGTCTCCCTATCTTTCACTTTGTTCTTGCATCTACTGCATTCGGTGACTCAGACGCATTTTCAAAAAAGTGCTTCTCTAAGTTGTAAGACGTATTGACACTGCTACTATGCTTTCTCTACTGCAAGCTTTCGTATGCCAGCTTGCACGCAGTCTTGCCTTATATTACTTCCCCCCGCCCCCCTTTTTTTCCTGTCTCCCCTGCCTACACGCATGGGTGCCTTTGCATGAAAATATCGCAAAGGTGTGTAGGTCAGCACAGAACATACTCGTACACGATGAGCAGTGTTATGTGTGAACTGTGTGCACGATTAACTATTCTACCACCTGAACCATACAGAGAGAGATAAAATAGGTTTTGAAAGCAATGATTCGGGTAGCTAGCCAAAGCAGGCGATCCCATGTAACCAAGGCAGCACCTACCCAAATCTCTACGCTACGATTCACTAAGTCATCATTTCAGCATTAACGCATTTAAGCTTGAACAACGTTAAGACATCACTTGTTTAAACATGCACTTCTACAAAAAAGGCCGGCTTATTCACCTAACTGAACACTACCCGTTTACTTGTAAGAAAAATCACTAACCTCCTATTAAGTGAAGGTAGTAAAACGGGCAGGCAAACTTGCTAGTTTGCAAAAAAGTTCGTCAATAGTGCTTACTGGAATAATTAATACATTACTACTTTTAGTTAACAAGCGTTTATATGTGCATGTATATTGCTACAACAAGATAAATCAATTACAAAAGTATGTACATGATAATAAGCGAAGTGCACGTAGATTAAGCAGTAGCCACTATAGCTACCTCAGGTAATTACCATGGACAGTACGCATCCCAGCAACATACATAGAGGCATGAACGAATCGCAGACGAAGATATACATGCAAACGCACACATGCAATATCAAGACTGAGCCGGTATAGTGTACTGTAGCAGCCGTTTGAAGGCTATTTATGCTCCTACTTTGAAATAGCACACTGCGCACTGCTTAGCAGCCATATAACTCAGAAAAAAATGGGCGTTTCGTACACACGATTGTCTGCCCTTCTATGTATGTGTGTCTACACTTAGCAGAAAATTTTCATTCCAAAGTAATCAACAAAACTAAGATTGGTCAAATTTTTTAGAGTGACATGATTACTGCAAGATAGACGGTGGTGTTTACGAAGCATCTCGCAACGTATGTGCCTTAGTAGTTACTTAAGTAAAAAAAAAGCATTCCTGGTTAGCAACGGCCGAAGTTTCTAGCTTTGCCAGCTGCTGGCTGCAATAAAGAGACTGCGAAGGTAGTAAAATACACTCGAAACAAAGAAATACATGCGTTGCCAACTGCTTAATAACTTTTTTTTGTTTAGATTGTGCTGACCATGCAGATACCATAGGTAACCGGAGAAGTGCTCCTATCGAAACCACTAGTGGGGTTGTACTGCATGAGACAAGTGCACTAAGCTAATATTCCTCGACCACGGTAAAGTGTTTGTGTAGTTTTGCAGCTATGCATCCGATGACATTAGCTATATGTTGTTACAATCATTCTTAGCTCGATAAAGCTATCAAGATCTGCCTATCCAACGTTGAGGAATTGTAGAAATGGAATTGACATGCTGAACATTTCTGGAATGGTAATGGACTAATTTTCTTGATTCCGAGTAATTCAAAAGAATGGGATTAGGGCAAGTTGCAATTCCCCGTAATAGAATTTGAATTGAAGAGAGGTGCCTATTGCGCAACACTGGTGCGAACATGGCCGACGCCACAGGACACATAGAGTTTCCTAAAATTAACTATACTCTGGCGCTGCGATCGTTCAGCGACCATGGGAAGGATGGGTATAGTACACGGATTTCGCTAGTCTTTGTGCTTGCGGGTGACGAATCGCAATGGTGGATTCGTTTATTGCTGTGTTTCGGTTTTTTTTTGTTTTGCTTTCGAAGGAAAGAACGAACCCTTTCATACTTCGTGACCACATTTTAAATGACAATACTAAAAAAGTAAGGTGGTAAAGCGCAACCACTCAACATTTGCTGATTTTTGTTGCGGGAGAAAACTGCTCCGAGCCACACGAAGACACATGGAGCCAGAAGTACAAATATTAGGCAAATTCGTTTACTACCCACGATTCACATGCTCGCTGAAGTGCCGAGCGTTGCAGCTGACACAGACGCTGGCGCCAGCATTTCTTCTAGTGTGTATTTAGGAAACTTTATGGCTGGACGTAGGCCCAGCAATAGATACTTCGCATCTAAAAGATATCTAAATTTCATGTCACTAGGCATTCCCGCGAAATGAGATATAGTGATTGCGAGCGACCAGACCAAGGACAGGCGTGCCTCTTAGTGTTACAAAAATTTAATCACTCAGGATATTGTACGGTGGCTGAATTATTAGGACGTGTGCCGTTAACGTGATGGTTACAGCATCGGTTTTCTGCAGTAGCCGAGCCAACTTGAAATGAAGCCATTGGAGCATTTGTATTTGCGTATTTATTTACTAGTGAGTCATTGGCTTTAACAATCACTATATACGCTGGAACACTCCTAGATGGCGCTGCGATTGCTACAAAAGTAGAGTTACCGCATTCACACCAAGGGTAAAATACAATAGCTCTATACGAAAGCATTGGTGAAGAAGCGTTGATGCAACACGTTATGCTACGGACGGTCACGAGCGCGAGTTTCCGAGGAATATGTAGCCGTAAAATGTACAAGCTTTAAAAACACACTCAAACATAACGAGGGAGACTAAATCACCGCAAGCTATAGCATACAAAGAGCAACGTCAATTTCATGTCTAAAGGCCAGCACGATGCAGTAACTCAACTGCCGTGACAGCTCGACATTTGCGCGGCTTGTTGCATTCCATAGTTTCCCTCGACATTTTTGCGTCGCGAACACATCTGTGTCGTCATCGGTGTTTTTGTTGCTGCTGTTCCCGCAGTTGACTGTAATTTCGTCTTATTACCGCGACAAAAACAGGCTCATTGCTGAGAGTGCTCGCCTTCACCTGCAGTAGAGGCTTATATGTGTAGTGCTCCTAATCACTATGATTTCGGTTCAATTTCCAGCCTCGATAAATATTCCAGTCTGTTAACAATGTTGCACGGTTTCCCACTATGATGTGCCTTGTATCTAGAAGAGAGAAAAAGAGGAAGGCGGGAAGGTTAACCGGATGCCGGGATCTAATATACTACCCAACATTGCAGTGGGGAAATACGGGATTAGCTAGGGGAATCGAGGCAGAAATATAAATAACAACAAAGCATGGACGCCCGCACACACGAGAGCGTTCCACTCTGAGTCGTTCAGACAGGCCAGTAGATGGCAGTAAGCTCAATAGCACTTGCACGCTTTTAAATGCAAAGTATTTCTTGGCGAACTTCGGCAACATTGAGCGTATCTATCTATCTATCTATCTATCTATCTATCTATCTATCTATCTATCTATCTATCTATCTATCTATCTATCTATCTAGCCGCCTACGACTTTTTGCTCTCATGGCCGTTTGCATAATGGTATGAATACCACAAACTTGGGATGACATAACATGACTGTATGACAAACATAACTGACTAGTCATAACATGAAAAAACATGACAATCATGACATGTATGTCATAAATGTCATGATTTACATTTCATGATCTTGCTGCTCTTTTGGCGGTTTCATTCTCATGACATGTTGCAAAACGGATATGGTATGACATGACTGCATGGCGAACACAAGCGACCAACCCTAACATGAAAATCTTGACATGTGTGTCATGTAACAACATGACTACATGCCACTTTTATGAGGTGCTCACGGCCGTTTCAGTAGCTTTGCATATACCAAATTTGGTATGACGGGACAGGAATGGATGACAAAAGTATGTGAGTGGTGCAAACATGATAATCGTGAGATGCGTGTCATGTAACAACATCACTACATGCTACGCTCATGATACGCTCGCGGCCATTTCGCTAGTTTCACATGTACCAAATGCGGTATCACGTGACGTGAACGAACGACATAGGTAAATGACATGATGTTCATAACATGCGTGTCATGTAACAACATGACTACGTCCTACACTGATGATGCGTTCGTGGCCGATTCGCTAGCTTCACACGTGCTAAATTAGGTATTACATTACATGAATGGATGACGAAGGTATGTGACTGGTTCAAACATGATAATGATGAGATGCATGTCATGTAAAAACATGACTACATGCCACACTCAAGGCACCTATACATTTTGACTTGACCCGGCGTGCGTGCGCGCCGGCATTTGTTTCATTGCGTCACGCCGGCAATGCCACGCCAGACGCAGTTATCACCCTCGTAGAGATCAGTGGAGCTGCCCACTGACCTCCATTGTTGATCTGCCATATACTCGCAGGCGTGTGCTGTGTTGCTTTGACGCATGCGCATTTGAGCGCACTCGGCGTCCCTCCGTCACGAAGAGAGGCAGATGCGGTGCCAAGTAACGTCGTCGGCACGAAATGCAGCATGTCGCATGTTACGCCGGTTGCCACCGGGCCGCACTGACGGACGCTGGTCGCGCCGGTCGCGTTTCGCTAACGTGGCGTCGCTGCACCCAGACTGCGTGCGCGTCTACGATGCGTCGGAGTATATTGGGTCCTTCATGACGCTCTTGCCGCCGTTTCGCTAGCTCTACATGTTCCAAATTTGGCATCACGGGAAGTGAATAAATGAGGAAGGTGAAGGAAACTTCCAAACATGATAATCATGGCACGGATGTCGTGTACGGCCTAATTTACCCCCCCCCCTCCTCCTCATAACGTTGTGGTGATTTGAAATTGACATATAAACCTTTCTTATTCATGCCTCGCATTTCATCAGTTCCCACTGTACGTGGGTCTGCCTTTTTTTCGCCATGTTACTGTTATACGCAGACAATGGTTGGTCACTGCCTTTACTCGCACGTATGCGTTCAGCATAGGAATGGTCGAAGACGCCACCCGCGTACACTGCGGAGGTGAAACGAATCGACAGTCCGGATTATTGCGTGTAAGTGCGATCTATCTGTAATGCATTCTACAAATGGGATGAACAACTTCTCTCAGAGGAAACAATACTTCACCTTTTTATTACTCGTCGATTGGCTTCTACAACCTGTTGTACCTCTAAGTGTTACGCCGCATCAATTTTTCATGTTCTTTTTCCTGACTGGGGGACAAAACTAACATCGTCAACAAGCTTATTGTGGTGGCATACTTGAGGCTTGCTGCGTCCAGACTGCAGTCAAGCAAAGACAACCAGAGGCTTCAACTCATGATGAACTACAATTTATTTAGAACTATATACGACTCGTACGGCCGGGCTGACCCAGGATGATAGAACAGCGAGGCCAATACCATAGCCTCGGGCAGCAGCAATCAGCCAGCGCCTGGGGCAGGATCTTTCTTTTGCAGGGAAAGCACATCTTTACTACACAGCGTGCAAGCTGGCGCTTTTAAGGCACGCAAGTTGACCAGGCGCACCACCACTGCGCGACACGTAGCACTATCGCTAGATAGTCGCTGGGCGTGGTTCCCACTGATATTGACGACATAAAGCTCACCGTTTTTTTGCCAGGCATCCTTGTCTGCCATATCGATCCCGCCGTACTCCGCATCGAGCAGGTGTTGCAGAATATCGGGTCTTCGATACTGTACGGTGGAGAAAGGGAAGAACTAAGCAGGGCAGCATATCAAATACTCCGTCGATTTAAAAAGAAAGGAAACGAGCAGGGAAACAAGGACACTAGAAACTCCTAGTGCGTGCGTACTAAAATTCGCACCACTCACCAACGGGTCCATTTTCCTGATTTCGATTATCTTCGCCATCTGCCGAGTGACCTTGTTGAGGTTCGCAGCAATCAGAGAAATCCAACTCAGAGGTCTGATCAGACTCCCGAAACACGTGGTGCTCTCTGCCCATATATGAAACGATAAAGGAATATCGTGAATAATATGTCCGCATTGATCTAGGTTGGGTTAAAAAATAGCATATATATATATGTATATAGATATATATATACACAAAGCGAGAGAATGACTTATCTTCGCTCGTTCGCCATTGTACATGATAAGTTTCTTTGGGGAATAAACGCGAAACACTTACACTTATGCTGCCCGTCCAATTTGGTTTCAATGGTTAAAGGAGCTGTGGTACTCCTCGCAACATCGAAAAGTAATGAATGGAAATGAAATGTTACAATAAGAAGGAAGTCTCTGTGCCAGATATAGGTCCCAAGAGCACCGACTTCTTGCACAAGATGGTAATCATGGTGTAGCGCAAAGACGTGATTATTAAACATGATTATTAGCGAGCAGCAACGAGCTCGGGAACAAGTCCATCTGCGGAGCATTTCTTGCTGAAGATAGTTTTATAGAAAATGCGTAGATGTTTTTTTTATAGTGCTGATGAAAAGATGCAAAAGCAGAGAACACGGTGAAAAGAAAAACTGAGCAGAGGGCGCATGAACCACGTACACGATGTATATTTTTTCCTTTACCCGTAACTGCAAACACTTGACGCTGGACTGTACTATACAGTTTGCGGAGCACCAATGATCTCTACCGAAGTGCTTTTCACTTGTTAATGTTGATATGGTTAATAGAGTATCGGGAAAGCTCACTATAGTTCATAATGTTTGCATTGAGGTTTGCTTGGACACTGACATCCAAGTTTTCACCTCATTATTTACCTGTTGCCTGGGCTCCTCCATATAGATGTAGAGAGGAGGAGGGAGAGAAGAAGTACAAGAAATAAAGCAAGGAATCAGTCGTAAACATTCCATGGAGAGCAAAGCAGTTGTTGTATCATCTATTACAGGAACTCTTTTACAGGCATTAGCTATAGACTCAGCTTTGAAGCAGTATACATTGCACACAAATACGGCACACGAGATTGTCGCACGTACGCAGTGCCGTGCGCGTATCACATGGTCTCATTGTGATTCATGTTAACGCGCGTTGTGATCGTAGGGCCGCGCCCCGCTAAACTCTCCCAAGCCCCTATTCCAAAAGCTTACCTTGGTCGCCCGAAGAAAATAGTTAGCTATTATCGAGCGTGACTAGCTTACACTAATACGCCTTTACAGAACATTTTTCTGGGCTGTAGCTTTCGTGCGTTGTTAGAGGGGAAATAAATCGCCAATGAGGTACACGCAAAAAGTGACGACACAGACAGGAACTCTGCGCCTAAATCACGTGTCACAGATAAAAATATCATTAAAGACCAATTTCACGAATTTCTCGATTTAACGAGTGAATTTGCATCCCTTCGTAGAGGCCCATAGGCCTGGTGTTTTTTTTTTAATAACTCTCGAAAACGAATGAAACCTTGCCGCCAAGCCCCATTTAGCAAAGCATGCATTCCGGGAGAAAAAGATACATAGAAAAGAACTTTTCTTCTCCATATTGAATATCTAGAATGATTCGTGGTGGGCGGCGCCCGTAGAAATGGTAAAACCTAGAAATCAGAGGCATTCTAATTTTGGCTCTTAAGAATGCACAAATGGAAACTCCACGGAACGACAGGCCGCGCATTTCTTCCCCGATTTGGGGTCTATTCCACCAGATGGCAAAAGCACGCATTAACTCTCACCTGACCACTTAAAAAAAAACGCGCATGTTTGAGGTTATGGTAAATTCCCGGGCGTGGTAGCTTTTGTGAGTGTCTGTTGCACAATATCACATTTCGAATGTACGAAAAATAGAGTTCTTGATTTCACAAATTTTCCAATTTAGCAAACTAATGCGCGAGTCCCAGTGTCACCTCTAGTGTTGCGTAACACGCTCTCGTGTTCAAGAGTGTCACATTGTCGACTCACGCGCAATCATGTGCAGTGGACCAGTCATAAGCTTGAGACAGGCATTACGGGCGTCGGTGGAAACCGAGTGGCCAGGACTTCCGGGGATTCTGCCGTCGATGCCGAATGATACGTGTGCCACCAAGTGCAAGGAAAGCTCCTCGAACATGGGCAACATGTTGACCTCTCTACCCAATCGGGCCGCCTCCTCTAGAGACTCTACCAGGCCGGTGACGTACTCGTCGATGAGGGGCATCATCTGCGAAATCGTGAATGATAAGCGTCAGATGTACAACGTGCAGTTGGGTATAGCACAGTATGTCACGCTTGGACGCCGTTGCACGCCTTGGCAGAGAGCCTATAGCTTTAGTAAAATCTGCTACTGGGCGAGTTTTCGGATAAATTGGTGTACGCAAATAGAGACAAGGACGTAGAAAGACTGGACAGGGCAGGCACATTTATGTTTTGTCCCCCTTCAAATATATACTCATATAAGAGGAGTATATATAAAAAAGGGTGACAAAAATAAACATAGTTGAAAGTTTGGGCCTGTTTGCACTTTACCTTGACGCGTATAGCTTGCAGAACATCCATTCGTGGAGTGCATTGAAGTCACTTCCATCGGTTGACAAGCTCTATATTCATCAACATTTGATTCTAAATATTACTCATTAAATTTCGTTCATTAAGGTGTCATTAAAGTTTAATTGCTATTCAATAATGTTTTGTTCTTTATTGAAGTTACTCTTTCGCCGCAAAGGTGTCCCAATGATTGCGATAGCAAAAAAAATTAACTCAATGTTATAGGAAGTAAGGGTAGCAGCTAATTCTTTCATCATCTAACAAGGCACAAATCAATAAAATGTCTGCATTTGAAAAGACGGCGGCTGCTGGCGCTGCAGCGAAGTGACCTTTGTGCTGTCATCCCCCTGATCATAAACCATACGGTCCGACTAGCTCGCACAAATTTATAAGCGACATACTGATCCAAGCACGCGTGTCTCTACAGTCCAGCCAGCTATTTAAAAACCTCGCTTGCTCGAACAAGTGCTGAAAACGTTAGGAGGGTTCGATGAAACAGGCTGGTGGGCTAGTTGTGATTGCAGGTCTAATGTTCTGGCGTAAGGAAACACGAGGACGCAAAGAAGACACCTGAGCAGCGCTTCTCTGACTTCGACATCTTAATTTCATTTCTTCCACGCTCTACTATTGCAGTAAGTTCTCACGCTGTTTAGCGGGTTCATGCCTTCGTTTCGCTATTGAAGCAGAGTGACCAAGATTTGAAGTCCAGTGACAGGGCCGTCAGGCTAGACTTGGCGGTGCTCTCGTAGGAGCAGCGGCGCGGGCAACCTCAGTGCCTGCACTGGACCGTAATAAAGTTATACTCACTCACTCACTCATTCACTCACTCCTCGCGCGCGTCTTCTTTGCGTATCTTGCGTTCTCGCGTTTGCTTGCGTCGAAGAATACGTTAGAAAAAAACCGGCACGTTATCCTGATAGCATCGGCAAGTCAATATACTCTTATGTCACCCTTCCCGAGAAGTGCGCAATGCCTCCTGGGTAAGATTAGGCCCCCGCAGCGCCCGCACCAGCCAAAACAAAAGCGAGCTGACTTATAGTAGCGCGTGCTTATCAAGGGACCAAAGTTTATTTGTACTTTATATTGTTGAGTGTTCCTCACAATTGGATCGTGACGCTCCCTCCAAGCTTGTTTGCTTTTCCTTCCTGCGTGGAGCGGAGTCTGCCGCAGCCACACAGCCGACCCTCTGATAATAATGACGGCTATGGCTATGAAGTTTAACATCACCCAGAAAGCATGCCTGCCTGCTTGCATTCATTACACTTCACTTTAATGAAAACCTGCAGATAATGAGGATAATGAAGAAATGTATGGGGCGCGTTAATTGTGCTATCTTACGTGTGTTGTAGTAATTTTCATCTAGATTGAACGAAAGTAAAGTGGACGAAAAGACAACTTGCCAGCGGCTGGGACTGAACCCGCAACCTCAGCATAACGCACCCGATGCTTCACCAATTGAGCCCTTTTATGGGGTGCTTATATGCATGCGAACCCTACGAGTGTTAGACAGCGCCACTCGCAGCCATGACGGTGAGAGAGAAAGACTATTTTTGGGCCATCTGGCGTCATCACGTGATCCTTTACTAGGAGACCGCTGAAAAATAAGCCATCGCATGCTACCAAGGTATCAAGTCTCAGAGAACGAGAGCATCGCTATCAATGAATGAAAGAAGGGATTTACCCTTTCTTTTTTACTTGTACTTTGCCTCCTTCCCATATATATAGAAATTACTGCAATAATTGTGCACTTAAAACAATTCTGTTAACGTCTCATATGTCCTCTATTTTTTCATTGTCTTCTACTTTTAATCATGCTGTGTCAAAAAAAGACAAAAAGGCATGAGTCCTCGAGATTCCGTTCTCTTACACTTGCATTTATGGAAACATTCAGAGCTGTAAATGCTTGCACAGAACCTCGACATGCATATCGACAGGTACGAACTGTAGCAAGTATATTTGTCTATACATAAAGCAAATTGAGAGTCTTCGGTTAGGGTACCTACCAACTTCAACTTTCCCGGGCTGAATGCGCCAGCTACGGCTTTTCTGGTACTTCTCCATTTGCAGCCTTCGACGTGTATGATGGAATCACACATAATCGGATGCAGCTTTTCTATCATCATTGTCTCCTGGCAGGAAAAAGTAAAGGAGAGAATCATCAGGTGTAGTCTATCACTGAGTACCTGCACCACTGAATATAAGTAGAGTAGATGCTCGTAGCTTGTGGACAAACCTATAGGGTTTCGTAAAATTATGGGAAGCTTTATGGGCGAACCTGCACCGGGTAATGGAAGAACAGGGTGGCTTTTATATATACGATATCATTTATTTAAGAAAACGGGAATCTAATAGAAATGTGCCAAAGTTTTGCAACTACTCAGATGAAATAAATAGCAGCACACACAATGAAACGAAGGGGCTGTTTGTCCTCTTCATCATCATTTTCTTCGCCCCCAGAACACTTGCGGCGATTTGTCCAGTGTAGGATGAAGTTACTCTGATAGAGAGAGAACAAGTCCAGAGGGGCCTTCTCAGAATCAACGAGTTTGTATTCAAGTTCAGGCGTCAATCAGTTAGATTGACAGACGCCCGCGGTAGAGATCGTGTCCGCCCAGCATTTTTGCGCTATCCGAGAAGCATTGCTAATGCCGCAACGCCAGCGAGAAGCCTTTCACCTATCAGCTTTATCGCGCAGGCTATGCACACACGTACGAAGAAGTAAAATTTATATCATCACGTGGCTACTACGTATCGCATTCAATTTTACCGCGCTTACGACGTATTCACTCACAGCCGCGTTGTCACCTCGATGCCAGCGCCTCGAGTGTCATCCTGTCCTTACATTTACACGTAACATTTGACAGAAGCGAAACGAGCAGCACGACAGTGCTGCGTGTGCACCCTTGCTGTCTTCGAGAGTGGAAATTTTCATGCCACAGGTGGAACGAAAGAACCTGCCCCAAAAAGGACAAACGCCCACGAACCCGCCTGTAGGAGGCACGTGTTCAATTGGCAAAAAGATAGCGCGAAAATCAAACTGACGTTCCCGCACAGCTGAAACGTTGGCTGAGTGGCGGAGCTGATGTGTACGCACGGGGTGTTTCTTTGATAACCACCGCAAATGCCCAACATGTATTTCTGACGCCATGCGCGTTTTTGTAGCCATTTTCATCATACGCTGCTATCACGCGTACCACACTGTCTTGATGCCATGGCTGCCGCAGAGCGAGCTCGCAGCAAACTCGTCTGCCCGAGAAACTCGGGCCATCCTGCATAGCAGCTATGGTCGCCTTTCTCTCCTCCTTTCCCGCCTAGTCACCATAACTTTTCTTTTCCACCACCTTGCTACAGTAGGCGGTTTTTCAACCCACTTGAACGCGTGTTCAAGCCCCGCCTCGCCAAGAATAACCCATTCATTTTGTTCAACATCTTTCTTTCTTTCTGTCTGTCTTTTCTTGTTCTTTCTCGTTCTTTCTTCCTTTCTTTCACTCTCTCGCTATACTCGTCCTCTTGCGGTCAGAGTTCTTGTACCCACGCCGGAGCAGCTGTCGCACGTGTTCCGAGAGCGAAGAAGAAGGGAATGAATACGACGCTGATAAAGAAGATGAAGAGAGCACGTGCCGGGCCGGGATGATGATGTTTTCTGTTCACCAGTCTTGAACAAATAATCAGCTTAAGCACATGCACTGTTATAACTTATATAAAAAGGACGTAATTGATTGAACTAAGGGAGGTGTAGGATAGAGGTGATATTGTGGTATCTCATACGCTTAAATAGGATTCCTACGGTTCGCAAAAATTGGCGTGAACAGGTATTACATTTTAGAAGCCCATCTGATGGGGTTCGCTGTGGTACCTGACGGATGTTATCTCAACCAAATGATTTTTTATGCGTGGCTTCGACAGCACACGAAGCATGAACTCCAAAACCGTGTCTAAAGGAAGTGAAACCTTGGTGCAAATGCCCCTCTCAGACCTCAAAGGCTTGCATTACGGTCGCTTTAGGACTTCTAGTTAACTTTTTTTTACTGTTCTAGTGTAATTTCATTTTAGTCTCATCTAACGTTGAGAGAAATCTGTACGCATATATTTGGTCCTTTTATGAACATTAGAGCTTTGTATTGATATTTATGAGGCTAAAGAAACACAGTGGCGACAAGTTGAGAAAACGCTCCGATTCCTACCAACCAGCTAAAAGCGTTTTTACCTTTGGCTTGACTAAGGTTTGGTCCATGCCATGGAAGTGTGTCGGGTTGTGCCTGCGTGTCAACTGTCCACTTTGATAATCAGACGTCATCCCGTTAAAACCCGTTAAAACAGCTTCAAACGGTTGTGGCGAAGGCGAATAGCCCGTCAGAGCCACGTATATGCAACCAGCATAACTGCAAAATACCATCACTCTATTGAAATGGTCTGTTATACTGAATAAACAAAAAACCAGGCACTCGACTTGTAGCGGTCCTGTAGTGGTCCCGGAAAGTCATTATATTTCTTTTTTACCTAGACAAATTAAGTGTCTGCTTTATTCCGTGAATGCGTAACCCTCTCCTAATGGCTTTTCGTCGAACCTTGCACTATATGCTGTATTGTGCTACAGCTAAAAATTAGCGCTGTTTGCACTACGCTGCGCAAGACTCCGTCAAAGCAAAGCTGGTCAGCTTCTCTTGATAACCGCCTGTACCGAATTCTTGCGCGGTCATTGTGCGAATGCCGGTACATGAAGACGATAATTTTGTACCTTAACCGCAACGCACAACCTTCTATCTATAACACACGCACACGACCATCAGCGCTCTGCTGTGAAAACCAAGTTCCAATTCATGTAAAGCCATGTTTCCTACAATTTACAGTAAGAAAATAATTTTAAAACAAGAGAGCATTGTCTACTTACTTACCCCTCGGCCAGTAAAATTCGAGAAGTTTCTCACGTAAACTTCCTCTATCATCTCCAAGTCCTGAGTGACGATGAAGGGCACGTCCCCGTTGTAGAACCTGCAATCAGGCATGACATACATTCTGTGTCTAGCTGCACCAATAAGACATCAGGGAACACCGGGAGTAGACAAAGTTTGACCTTGTCAGTAAAAAGCAACGAATGATTTTTTTCTCCCAAGATATTTATAACTAGAGCCAGCAACATGTGTGTCTGCTACAATTTGTCTAAAAGCTGGCTCCTGCATGTGACGTATTGTGTTCAAGAACAGGCATCTGTGCAGGCTTTGCATTTTCTCCTTTACTTTTGACGGGCTTGGATAAGACAAAAGTATACGAAAGAAACCGCCAACATTTAACTTATTTATTGAGACAAGCCTGCACCGAAGTTACCATTTTGCGTATGCAGGGTGCTTTAAGTAATGTGCCCGAAGTTCCTGAAAAATGAAAAAATGCGATATTTTTGCGCTGTTTTCTTTATTTATCTTTCTGCATCGGTGGACATTTTAACATGGATGAATGCATAAAATGTGTCAGTATTTAAACAAATAGACTGACTTTTTCTTCACTAAGAAGAGATAAGTGATCGGGTCCATGAGATATTCGGAGCATTTCCTGCGAAACGCCCATCGCCCTTTCGAGATTATCAAAAAGTTGCCGATAGAAATTTTCAGACAGTTATGAAATCCCAGCGCAGAAAAGCACAAACTGCTTCACTAATAGGGACCCTCTCCCTTTTTTTTTAATTTGCACAATCTTCAGACACATTCGGAATGAACGAGTGTCGATACGTTGATATACCAACCACGAAATATACTTCGCTTCAGGCATGTGCGTGCTGCGCTTGTAATTATGGGAAGTACAGCTTCAATTGGTTAACAAATACAGAAGGACTAACACCCCTATAATCGTTCTACGAAACTGTGGCGTCATTCTATCGTCGTCGGCTACTTGCGCTCATCGGTGCTTCTGTTTCAGTTTCTCCGGTGAATTCCGTATGAGCTCCGTATTCAATGCGCTCCGCATATACCTCTTTTTTTTTTATCGCAAAAACTTGAGTTTGTTTGAATTAACCGCCAACTTGCTGTAAAGTGACATCAAGGTGCGAACAGTGGTATTGCAAAGGCAGAAATTGTATGCAGTTTGTTTAACCTTGCCGAAAACATGAATAACATCGATAAAATTTAAAGCAATGAACGTTGCTACGATTTCAGTATATTTGCTTCTTAGCGTGTTTGTGTGTGTGTGTGTGTGTGTGTGTGTGTGTGTGTGTGTGTGTGCGTGCGTGCGTGCGTGCGTGTGCGTGTGTGTGTGTGTGTGTGTGTGTGTGTGTGTGTGTGTTTGTTTGTGTGTGTGTGTGTGTGGAGAATCTTGGAGCGTAAAAACGTCAAAAAATAAGAAACAAGCGGTTCTATCATTTTTCTGCGGATTTTGATTTCTGAATTTCCGGAGCTTGTGCGCAGCACAACAGCGAAAGAAAATTCAGGAGACAGTAAGGAAAGTTGTGTGTTTTTTTCTGTGATTGCTTTTGGGGGATTTTCGTTAACACTTTTATTTTTATTTATTTATTTATTTTTACCTAAAAAAGACTAGGAGTGTACACATGTTTTTAGTACTTTGAGAATTTTAAAATTTTGGCAAATACTTCCGTAGCCCCAGCTTTTTAAGCGTTTGTGAAGCTCAGATGACCCTCACGTGCCCTGAATCATCTTTTTTGCCTAAGACATCTTAATAACAATATATTTGAACATAATGACTATGCATCCACAATTATTTTCATCTTTGTGAGAAATGATTATTTCATATACGCCATGACTCTGACAGTTTGCATAGAGTGATCCTGCAAAAACATATCTATTGAACGAAACAGCCCCCTTCAAGGTAGTGAATGACATGCTTACCCAAATATGTCCCCATATTTTTCTATCCATCTTCCAATAACCTTATATATATCCTGTGAAAGAATGGAGAGAAAACATTAAAGGGAATTTCGAAACACAACGTGTATTTCAAAAGGCCGCAGATTTCACTGTTCCGGCACTGCAATCGACGAATTCCCCAAATTGTGATAAACAGTGAAGTACTGACAATGAATTTTTCAAATAACAAATGTTCTCATTTGATATCTTTTGTCACACAGGTCCCGTTAATTCGGGAGGCAATCGCCGGGCTAATTCCAAGAGCCGAAGTATCGACCCCCCGAACCGCACCACGAAAGCGTGGACAATTTAGAAGTGGTCCTTTTTGGCGCGCCAGCGCACGCCGGCTGTGGCCCAAAGAACAAGTCAGAGCCGAGACTTGATAAACAAACAAATTATATTCTCAATAATGGCAGATCGGAAACAATACACAAGGATGCACACTCCACAATAGTTGCATACAATATGTCACCAATCAAACCAATCAAACAATGTACTACACAGTACAAACAGCCACACTCGAAACAACGGACACAGACAACAAAACGCACTACAATGCAGTCGCATGCATTGAACAACCAAGACACTTAAAGACTAAAGAGATAGAAAACCTATTCAGTCCAAAGTTCTTGGAACAAAAGTCGGGATGATAATCTTCTGAGAATCACTCACTCAAAGTCCAGCGTTGTTGTCGTTCCGCTGCCCTCGAAGTTTCTCTTCCAGGAAACCTCGCCGAAGTTTCTCTTCCAGAAAACCTCACGTCTTTAATAGTCCACTCTCCAAGCTTCAAACTTCTTCGCCGGAAACACGTCGGCTTCACACACGCAGCTGTTGTCACGCGTCTTCGCTCGATAGCGGTAAACACACGCTCTTGCCTGTAGCTCGAGCCTTCACCCCTCAGGTGGAAATCCTCTTCATCTCCTGCTTTGTCCCTACGGACAAAACCTTCGCCGACTACACGGCGGAATCCCTACGCACTCTGGCGCTAACTTCCGTCTTCTCCTCTTTTGTCCCTACGGACAAAACCTTCGCCGACTACACGGCGGGATACCCTACGCGCTCTGGCGCTAACTTCCGTCTTCTCCTGCTCTCTCATCTCGGCCGCTCGATTAAATACTTTCCGCGCGAGATTCCAGAAGGTTCTCGTCATTTCGTCAGCGCGATACGCAGCGAAGGCTGGGGAGAGGGCGAGACGGTTCGAATGCCCTCCGCGTCGGATGACTCAACTCGGCATGACCACGCCTCTTTCGTTCTAGAAATTTCGAGGGCTTGCTCGGCCGCCGATGTGGGGTGAGGAGGTTCGTCGGCGAAGCCACGCTTCCGAGAGGAGAGGCTCGCGCGCCCGGGGAGCCTTTAGATGTTTGTTTTCTGTTTCTTTCTTTTTCGTTGACCTCGCGGCGTCACTCCGGCGGTTCGCCGCGAGAATTTGGCGGCGCGCCCTTTTTTTGAGCTCTCGTTCTGTGACATCTTTATTTGGCGATTTCATTAGGATATACGAAAAGCGCCTAGGTATGTGACGCTCTGTGAATTAGCGCCTCGTTGGTGCCTGACATTCGGTTCCTTCGTATACATCTATATTACAGAGCCACACTGGAACACGACTGCAGCAAAACGCTGGTCAGTACAATCACAAAGGTAAATTAGGTTTGAAGACGGATCCACAAGGACGAGGCAACTGAGCACACACTTCATGTGTCCGTATTCATTTTCAGCTCATTTCGCTTTCCTATACTGCAAGACGACAGCCTGACAGTCTGTCCTTCCTGAAGTAGATCTGTTCTGGTATAGCATGTTATCTATCTTATGGCGCATATAAACCGAACTGTGGCCGTTAATCACGCTGCTGTGGCCGAAAAGTTTCAAGGCCCGTTTGTGAATGTAGAGCAATCCTAAAGAAACAATACTACGTACACGCAAAAGATCACATCAAGGCGGACTTTCATTTATCACCCGTTTTTTTTTCACAGAATGAAGTCCGCTTGATAATTCTTTTTGTACTTGTGGTTTTTTTTGTAGAATACGTGCGACACGAGGAAAAACGCACGAAGAAATGTCGAGACAGTGACCGCTCTTGCGTATGAATGCAAGAGCACGGGAAGTTACACCGCGCATTCAGGAAAATTCAAGATTTTGATTGTTAGAAAGCATGAAATTGTGGTTATTACAAAGAAATAAGTCAAGCGTCAGTGAAAAATATATAACAATCAAAAGCCGAATGCTGATTAGCACTTTCCTGCAATTCATCAGCTCATCCAATAATTTTATATTTGCATACTTGGACTAATAGGTTAAAGAGCTCACAGAAATTCAGTAGAAGAACTTTTGAGTCATGAGCGTTAAAGGGGCGATACTATTTCTCCCGCCATGTTCTCACCGTAGAGTGGTATTCTACAAGGTTGCCCCATATCAGGTTTGGCTTCGGTCCCGCAACGCCGATTCTCTTGAAGTACGAAAAGTGCCACCACCGCCACCTGAAAAGAGAGAGGTGAAGAGGAAGGTCAGGAGGTTAACCAGATATTTGCTACCCAGCACTGCGGGAGGGAGGTAGAATGAGTGAGAGAGAAAGGGAGAGAAGGAAAACTCATGTGCACGCAACACACACACACACGCGTGCGCGCGCGCGTGCGTTTTGGCTACAATTGTTTAAAAAATGCCGGTCGACGCCAAAGAGCGCAGTAGCGCTCGCGGGGCCTTCTTCTTTGACTTTACCTGCTAACGATTGTGTAAAATTCTTTCCACGACGAAGGTATACTGGAGATATTGTTGTGACTGCATACACTACAATGCGCAGTGACAATATCTTGCAACGTGCTCAACTAATCAGATAAACAATTAAGAGAGCTTTAGAGATAGCCGAATAGGCTAACCATACTGTCTCTTTGGTGTTTCTTTATTGCCTTTCCGGCGGATATATGACTAATTTCTAGAACTTAACATATATATGAACTAATTAGGGCTGCTATATATATATATATATATATATATATATTGCCACGAGGAATTGCTAAGGCGCAGTACAACGCAGACGTTGTTAAAAGAGGAACGCTGACGGCATCGCTACGACTCATGAAGCCCGCCGGAAGGCACGAGCCGGCCCAGCCTGTGCACGAGCTGCTACCGAGCAGCGGCAAAGAAAAGAGGAGAAGAAGAGGACGACGAGCGTTCGCTGCTTTCTCCCAGCTACTGTGTAGTTCTTTTGGCTTTGGGCACAAGTTCGCCCCTATTAAACCTTGTAAATAGGACGTCCCGTTTGTGAGGTTGTTATATCCGTTACATTTTCTGGTGGAGGAGCCTGGGTACATGATTCCGAGCCCCACGCAAGAGCGAAGTCCAAGCACTGACCAGCCGCAACCAGTGGAGCTTACACCGGTGCACCAACGAGTCAGCCGCCGTATCCGAGGAGAGTTGCCAGAATTTGGGCCACTCCCTTCTGTATCAAGGGCATCGGTGACGGAGACAAGCGCCGCCACCACCATGACGAGCCAAGTTACGCCGGCACAACTCATCGTAAGCCAACCGGTCATTCCAAAGGTGTTTCATGGTGACCCATACGAGGACGCCGAAGACTGGTTAGAGCATTTCGAGAGAGTGGGAAATCTAAATCAGTGGAACGAGGAAGGCAAGCTGCGTAACGTCTACATTGCGTTGGAAGACTCTGCACGAGTGTGGTACGAAAACCACGAGGCATCTCTGACGTCGTGGCAAGAGTTTCGGCGGCAGCTACTGAGTACGTTCGCCAACAGTGATCGCCGGGAAAGGGCGGAAGCAGCTCTCCGCACACGGATTCAACGAACGAACGAAACTGTCGCGATGTACATCGAAGACATGTCCCGCCTTTTCAAGCGAGCTGATCCTGGCATGACGGAAGACAAGAAGGTGCGCCACCTCATGCACGGGGTAAAGCAAGAATTGTTCGCGGGACTCATCCGCAATCCGCCCCGTACTGTTGCTGAGTTTCGGTCGGAAGCAACAACCATCGAAACGACGCTTCAGCAGAGAGCCCGACAGTACAACCGCGACGTAGCCGGTGCATCCGCAGGAGTCTACTCAGCAGGCGTCGTGGATAATCTTGACACATTGCGCGAGCTCGTCCGGTCTGTTGTCAGGGAAGAATTAAGGAAACTGCAGTCACCTGATGTCACCCCCGAGCTGTCTCTTGCTGAAGTTGTCCGAGATGAAATTCGACAGGCCATGCGGGAGCCGCGGAGTGATGTGCCAGCGACACGACGGGCGGTAACGTACTCCGAGGTGCTCAGGCGACCTACTCTGCACTGTTCGCCGATCGAGACACCAAGTACTTATGTGCAGACAATGCGCAGCCCGCCTGAAATCGTAGAGGCAACACGCACTCCACCTCGTGCGAGAGAGATGATGCCACGGAAGAGCGATGTGTGGCGAGATGCCACACGTAGGCCCTTGTGTTTCCACTGTGGAGAGGCTGGCCACCTGTACCGATTCTGCCGATATCGTCAAGCTGGTCTTAGGGGATTCGCCATCAATGCACCGTGTCCGCGAAACGGCGAAAGACCTTCCGAGATTGAAGAATACCTATGCTCACGTCGGGAATTTGACCCGCCTCGTCGTCATCAACCACGCTCACCATCCCCTATGCGCTACCGCTCGTCTAGCCCACGTCCCTTCCCAAGCACGTCTAGGCAGCGTTCGCCTAGCCCAAATCCGGGAAACTGAAGAGGGCGACCTGTGGAGGCGAGGCCGCTGGCGACTTGGGATATGAAGATCCTCCACTGCGGTACGAGCCTGATAACGACGACTGTTTCCAGGTAAAGGAGTGCAGTACAGAGAAAATTACTTCAGACTTGCCGTTGGTGATTGACGGACTAGAGCTCAATGCTTTGATCGATACTGGTGCGGATTATTCTGTGATAAGTTACGAATTAGCGAAGCGACTCAAGAAAGTTCTGACCGAATGGGGTGGACCTCAAGTACGTACTGCAGGTGGTCACCTCATAACCCCTTCCGGCCGATGTACCGCAAGGGTCATGATACGGGGCTTCACTTACGTCGGTGACTTTGTCGTCCTACCTGTGTGCTCGAGGGAAGTGATACTGGGAATGGATTTCCTACAAGCTAATGGTGCGATTATCAATTTACAGAGGTCGAGCGTGTCCTTTTCGACGGAGCAAGCTTTAAAGGTAGCACGATCAGATGAACGATGTACCACTCCACTGCGCGTCGTCGACGATGATGTGACTGTACCGCCACGGAGCAGTATAATGGTTCTCGTGCATAATGATGCATTCAGCGACTACGAGGGTGTGGCGGAGAGCAACGTGGATGTTTTCTTGAAAAGAGGCGTTTGTGTGGCACGAGGGATTATCCAGCTGCGAAACGGGTGCACAGACATCCTCTTGACGAATTTCGGTAACGAATTCCAGCACATCGCAAAAGGGACGGCAATAGCGTTTCTTCATGAGTTCTGTGAAGTGACAGAAATATGCAGTCTTGAAACGACGTCACCGAATGTGAAACTTCCATCTGATGCCTGCGACACAATATACGTAAATCCTAATCTTTCAGAGATTCAACGTCAACAGCTATACGACCTCGTGCGGGAATTTGGCAGCTGTTTCTCCAACAGTTCAAAGGTACGGCGCACGAGCATTACAAAACACAGGATCATAACGGACGAGACAACCAGGCCGGTATGCCGGCACCCGTATCGTGTTTCCCCTAAGGAAAGGGAAGTCATCAAGAAGCAGGTACGAGAAATGCTTGAAGATGATGTTATCCAGCCTTCTAACAGCCCGTGGTCATCTCCCGTGGTGCTTGTCAAGAAGAAGGATAACACGCTACGGTTTTGTGTCGACTACAGGAAACTGAATGCTGTGACTAAACGGGATGTATATCCCCTTCCACGCATCGACGACACGTTAGATCGACTTCGGTGTGCCAAGTTCTTCTCATCACTAGATCTGAAAAGTGGATACTGGCAAATCGAGGTTGATGAACGTGATCGCGAAAAGACTGCTTTTGTTACCCCGGACGGACTTTACGAATTTAAGGCTCTCCCGTTTGGTCTCTGTTGTGCGCCGGCAACGTTCCAACGCATGATGGACACTGTGCTTTCCGGATTGAAGTGGCAGTGTTGCCTAGTGTACCTAGACGACGTGGTCATCTTCGCGGCTACATTTGAGGAGCACATCAAGCGCCTTCGGTCAGTGTTAGAGGCAATCCGTTCGGCAGATTTGACAATCAAGCCAGAGAAGTGCCGATTAGGTTTCGAAGAGCTTCGTTTTCTTGGGCATGTCGTCAGCGCCCAAGGTGTTCGCCCTGATCCTGATAAGACGACCGCCGTCGCAAGGTTTCCGGTGCCAACAGACAAAAAGTCAGTACGGAGATTTCTAGGTCTATGTGCGTACTATAGACGATTTGTGAGAAATTTTTCAAAGATCGCAGAACCCTTAACGAGACTTACGAAAGAAGATGTGCCTTTCCAGTGGCAAAACGAGCAACAAAGCGCCTTCAACGAATTGAGAAAGAGGTTAGAAAACCCCCCGATTCTTTCTCACTTTGATGACACAGCCGACACGGAAATACACACAGATGCCAGTAACATCGGCCTTGGATGCGTTCTAATACAGTGGCAGAAAGGTGAAGAAAAAGTGATAGCTTATGCCAGTCGGACTCTAACAAAAGCAGAGACAAACTATTCGGCCACGGAAAAAGAATGCCTTGCCGTCATCTGGGCCATCAGTAAATTTCGGCCGTACCTATATGGTAGACCATTCAAGGCAGTCAGCGATCACCATGCGCTTTGCTGGCTGGCGAACATAAAGGAACCATCCGGACGACTAGCAAGGTGGAGCCTCAGACTGCAAGAATACGATATAACCGTGGTATACCGATCTGGCAAAAAACATACCGATGCCGACTGTTTGTCACGGGCTCCTACAGACACACCACCATCAGAAGAAGACGACTTTCCGTTCGTAGGAATTGTCGAGACCACTCAAATAGCCGAACTCCAACGTACAGACAAAGAATTACTCCCGCTTATCGAACACCTGCAAGGAATTGACGTACAAGTACCCCGTATATTTTCTCGAAGCCTCGCATCGTTCTGCCTCCGAGGAAACGTTCTCTACAAGAGAAACTTCAAGCCCAACCGCGAAAAGTTCCTGCTTGTCGTTCCAGCAACTATGCGACAAGAAATACTTCGAGCGTGTCACGATGAGCCCACATCTGGACATTTGGGTGTGACGCGAACGCTTGCAAGGATCAGTCTCCATTATTATTGGCCCAAGCTACTAGCTTCAGTGCAACACTACGTCAAAACATGCCGCGAGTGCCAAAGACGAAAAACACCAAGTTCTAAACCAGCGGGCCTTCTACAACCTATAGATCCACCGAAAGCGCCTTTCCGCCAAGTTGGAATGGACCTCCTTGGACCCTTCCCGACATCTTTACTCGGCAAGAAATGGATCGTTGTGGCCACTGATTATTTAACTAGATACGCCGAAACAGACTCTTTGGAACGAGGAACGGCAGCAGAAGTGGCCCAATTCTTCGTACACAAAATAGTCCTGCGACATGGCGCTCCAACGGTTGTAATCACCGATCGCGGAACGGCTTTCACGGCGCAACTTTTGAAGTGCCTGCTCAACATGACTCACACTGTTCATAGGAAAACCACTGCATATCATCCTCAATGCAATGGCCTGACCGAACGCCTTAACAGAACTCTAGCGGACATGATATCCATGTATGTGGATGTCGAGCACAAAAAGTGGGACGAAATTTTACCATACGTCACTTTCGCCTACAATACGGCTGTGCAAGAGACCACCAAAATCACCCCATTTGAACTAGTTTACGGTCGTGCTGTTACCACAACACTGGATGCTATGTTACCAATAGACCAAGATGACTACCCCCCCGATCTTGACGACTTTCTACAAAGAGCGGAAGAAGCCCGCCAGTTAGCAAGATACCGAATACGCCACCAACACCGCATCGATGCCGACCGCTACAACCGAGGAAGACTTGACACGCGATATGACGTTGGCGACAAAGTGTGGATATGGACTCCAGTACGACGACGAGGCCTCTCCGAAAAACTCATTTCCCGGTATTTTGGCCCCTACGAGATCGTACAGCGACACAATGACCTCGTCTACGAAGTCAAGCCTGCAGGCCACCTGCATTCGAGGCGACGCAATCCCACGGAGCGTGTACACATTGTACGGATGAAACCGTACTACGACCGATTCCAAACCTAGCCACCCCAATCCCTTGACGTACTGCAACCTCATTTTTACAAACTTGTACACACAAAAAAAAAAAAAAAAGTACTGAACAGCCTCATCGCAAGCATCGGGGCGATGCCGCTTGAGAGGGGGGATAATGCCACGAGGAATTGCTAAGGCGCAGTACAACGCAGACGTTGTTAAAAGAGGAACGCTGACGGCATCGCTACGACTCATGAAGCCCGCCGGAAGGCACGAGCCGGCCCAGCCTGTGCACGAGCTGCTACCGAGCAGCGGCAAAGAAAAGAGGAGAAGAAGAGGACGACGAGCGTTCGCTGCTTTCTCCCAGCTACTGTGTAGTTCTTTTGGCTTTGGGCACAAGTTCGCCCCTATTAAACCTTGTAAATAGGACGTCCCGTTTGTGAGGTTGTTATATCCGTTACAATATATATATATATATATATATATATATATATATATATATATATATATATATATATATATATATATATATATATATATATATATATATATATGAATTCATGTCAATGCTGAACAATGACTCTCGAGCCATGCAGCCGCAAAGTAAAAACGTGCTAACGTTTCAGACTTTGGTGACGACCACCTTCTTTTTGCAACGAGCTAATCAAGCACTTTTATCTAGGATGCAGGGTCTTTCCCCTTCCTCACAATAAACAATATAGGAGCTCATGCGATTGCGTCGAACCCCTACAAGCAAGAACCTATCGGAAGCCGCTATTAATTACCAAAGTTATCTGGAGACCACGTTAAAGGAGCCCAGGTGTTCGAAATTTCCGGAGCCCTCCACTACCGCGTCTGTCATAATCATATGGTGGTTTCGGGACGTTAAATCCCACATATCAAACAATCAATCGATCTATCTATCAAGGTTATCTGGAGTTCTCTGTTTCTACGACATGTGTCAAATGCAACGACACCGTAGATCTACGTTTATAGTCTGCCGTTGCTCCACGTTACGCTGCAAAGAATAAGACATCACTGAAGAACGTTTGGGTTCAACTCACTCTCATGCTGGAGGGACAGCTATGGGTGATAAGCGCATTATGCGCTTATTACTTCTACAACGTCGAAGCGGCCCCATGTGAGCTAGGAAATTACCCCGACCTAATACACCTCTACAACATTCTTCCAATTATCCATTCCTTACTAATTATTTTAATTAATTATTTCGGTAGCTTTTTGCCAGGCTGTTCACCGATTCCTAAAGTTGACAAATGTAACGAGTGATTCTGTATTAATTTACCATTATGTAGCGTCACTTATACTTGTACTGCTATGTGGCTGTGAACATGTCATATAATACCACATTCATATTCTTGTAGTTGAGGTATCATAAAAAAATCTCTGAAGGTACATTGCAACACTTTTTGAGCATGGTCATCAAACGCTGCCGAGAAGTAGTTGAGGCTTGGTGTGATACTTGGCGTGAGAATACTCACGGCAACTATTATAGCGTCGCACGCTACCTGGAATTTACAATAAATGCTCAAATTCTGCTAAAAATGAAAAATTCACCCCGATTGTCAGCCATTGACTGATTTGAGCATGGCCCGCTCGGTCGTTACTCGTGCCTCCGCGGAAGGCCACGACTCGTCCGCACCTGTGCGCGCAATCGCACTGAAAAGCCACGTAAACGAACATAAAAGAAAAAAGAAGTTCAAAATCACGAAACGTGAGTTAAGTTTTTTTTTCATCATGCTACTCCTCCATGGTTAGCTTCCAGCGCTTCCAGAGAAGAGATAATGCAACTGCAGCGTGCGACAAATCTTTGTAACAACGCTCTTACTGGACGGATTTTGTAAGCTTTTGCTGTGATGAATTCGTGAGGCAGAGCTGAATTAATTTCATGGCTAGTTGAAAAAGTGTCACAAGGCCCCTTTATGTATCATCGTTCGCACAGCTACCAAATACTTCAAGTGCTTTTCATGTCACTAAGCCGATCCGGGAGTCCATAATCATTTTCTTTGTCTTGGAAATTACAAAAATTCTTTTTAAGTGATACGATAGTAAAATGAAATCATGTTTCCCCTGGAGTTGTTTTCAAGTAAACTTCTATAAAATATTATTATAATACTTTTTTCTGTGCGTATTGGTTCGTACTCTGGAATATAAAATTGTTGCTGCGATAGCAAATATGTGGACAGTCTCGGCTGGATTTCGCCGCTGACGTCGTCGTGGGCGTCGGCCTCATGTATCGAACACACACACACACTCACTCACACGCACGCACACACGCACACACACACACGCAAGCACACACACACGCGCACACACGCACACACGCACACACACACGCACGCACACACACACGCACGCACACACGCACACACACACACGCACGCACACACACGCACACACACACGCACGCACACACGCACACACACACGCACGCACACACGCACACACACGCACGCACACACACGCACGCACACACGCACACACGCGCACACACATGCACGCACACGCACACACACACACGCACACGCACAGACGCACGCACACGCACACACAAGCACGCACACACGCACGCACGCACACACACGCACGCACACACGCACGCACACACACACACACACACACACACAAGCACGCACACACACGCACACACGCACACACACGCACACACGCGCACGCACACGCACGCACACGCACACGCCCGCACGCACACGCACACACACACGCACGCACACACGCGCGCAAGAACACACGCTCGCACGCACACACACACACACACGCACACGCACAGACGCACGCACACGCACACACGCACGCACACACACACACACACACACACACACACATATATATATATATATATATATATATATATATATATATATATATATATATATATATATATATATATATATATATATATATATATATATATATATATATATATATATATGAAAACGCAATAAAGAAAAAAATTCAGAAGAAGGACTCCAGCCTGCGTAATCGAATGTGGGAACTCTGCGTCGTGAATTCGAGGCGTTAACCACACTGCCACCGAGGGGTACCTCCTCCAACCTTCACACGGCAAGCTTTTCACATCTACCACTTGCCGCTGTTGGCAGGCATCTCGGAGAGGGGTAGGGAGGGAAGAAATATCGTGTTTTCAGCATTATCAGCAAGATGGCGCAATGAGTGCGAGGTGGCTCTCATCTCTCACGCGTACTTTGGCCCGTGGAGGGGAGGGGAGTGGAGGAGATAGGAGCTCTCATTTCTCGCACGCCCTCATCTCACAGTGGGGAGGATCATACGTCTCGGCTGGCGTTGGGCTTGCACTGGAACGATTCTGTTGTAGTTACGGGGCGCACAAAGGACACTGCAATCGTTGCACAGCGTCCATTTGCGAAAAGGGCGCGGTTCTCAGACACAGCGAAGTAACAACTGAAATGCTTATTCGCGTTCATCTCTGTACCTGTCAGTAATTTTCGTGCGTCGTTCGTGCGTGAGAAACGCGGCGCACGTTCCCATCTGCTCATCATTCCGCGCGAGACCTTCTAATTTGTTTCTATCGCGTTCATTGCTTCGCCTTTGCGGCAGAGCTGTGGCTTTCTTTAGCTAAAAAAAATGGCCGCATATCCACGGAGTGTATGATGGAGGGTAGGGCGAAGCATCCATCTGTCGATTCGTTCTTGCTTCCGTCCGTCCATGCGTCCGTCTGTGTGACCGTCCATGCGTCCATTCGCCCGTCCGTGCGTGCATCTGTTCTTGCGCCCGCACGTCCATCTGTGCGTCCGTCCCTGCGTTCGTCCATGCATCCGCCCCTGCGTCCGTCCATGCGTCCATCCGTCCATGCAGCCATCCGTGCGTCCGTCCATGCATCTGTCTGTGTGTCCGTTCATCCATCTAGTCAACACTCCAAGTACCACCATCTCGCATCTTTTCATCACATATTCCGCATAGAAGCACCGCCATCCAGCGGACATTCCAAGGACTAAACAAGAGGTGGCACACGCACACTTTCTTACGGCTTGCGCTTCGTGCCTACTTACCACCTTTAACCACCACGAGTTCATGGTATATACTAGTTCACTGTATTCATGGCACTGCGGCCCAATGCTCGCTAAATCTTTCTAAAACCAAGGAGGTTATGCCCACCGAGTATAACCTAGCAACCCTTTCTTGTCAGATAGTGCTCAATGTACATGCCAATGGTTGCTAAGGGGGAATGAGAAACAGGAGAATTCGGCTTTTAGTGAACGCGCACGCTGCGAATTTTTTGTTGTTCTACAACGCCCAGAAGAAATCTCTCACCGGCATCACCTTGGAGGTCAAAATGTAAGATTTATTACACAATACGACTACTACTACGACTACGAGGGACAAACGGGTGCCGCTATAAGGAGCTTTGCCCCTAAAACAAGGGACACAAAAAAGCATAATGACATTTAGTCGTTTTATTTTCTTTCGTCCCGTTTTCAGGTGCTCATATCTATTCCAATCTACACAAGGTCTCTTAGTGTACGCCAAACTATGAGCTGGCTCCTAAAAATCTGGGATTGTCTAAGAAGTTCTCTGCGCCTATGGCGACAGAGTACTCGTTTAATGCACGGCAGAACTCGCAAATCCCGTGGAACCTAACCTGCTTCGGGATACGTATCCCACATACACCATCACTGAAAATTGAGGCGATGGCGGGCTCCAGCGCTGTTACGACAATTTCTGACAGGAAGCTTATAAACGTGCAATTACAAGGGAAATTTCGCAATTAGCTGGTGTTCTTGCTCTTTTTTTGTGTTGGTTAATAAAATACATTCACACAAAAGGGTAATCGTTTTCGGTCCGTTGTACTATTATTGCTATCGCCGAATACAGCCACGTAAACCCATTTGATTCATGACCGCGTGTTGCAACTACCAGCTCTTTCAAGATGCTTTAAACATATAAACGAGAATCGTCAGAGTAATAAGTAAATATAAAAAAAAATAATGACTGGGACTGGGACAGTAAAAGGGGCTATTTCGAAGTAGGTGACCTCGTGAAAAGCGGAAATGAATGCAACATTCTTACAAATTTATTGTAAAATGTTCCTCAGTCTGCTGGCTTGCGCCTCACAAACCAAAAATGTATGCAGATGTCGTCACAACTGCAGATCTTATGGTTTAGAAACAGGTGCAGTTTCTGTACGAAACTGGCAAGAGCGACATAGATGTTCAAGAAATGTCCGCACTGTATTTGGCGAATTTTGTAAAAAACATATTTGCGCCCACGCCCCTCTCTGTCATCAGACTCGGTATAACGTGAAAGGGAAACGTGCCTTCACAAAAGTAGTTGCTTATTCACACTGCATTGATGTATTAGAGCTACTACAACGTCTATTAGGTTGGCACATATATAGCACCGCTTGATGTTGACCCCCCCACTTCGACCTTTGCGGCTGCTGAAATAACGAACATATACCCGGACACCAAATATGGTGAATCCCGCGCAAATATGACAGCAACAAGCACATAATAAACTAAATCCCCGTGCGCACTGCATCAACGCATCGCGAAACGCGAAGGAAATGGCTTTGGAACTCTCTCTCACGACTGTGATTCTATACAAGGTAAGCGCGAAACCGGGTGCGACAGCCAGGAGGGTGTTGGAAAGCAATACTTTAATATGGGTGAATGCTGTAAAGGAGCCTTAGGTTAGAGCCGCCTCTTTACGGTGTGTGAAAACTTTGACAATACTACACTTCTGTTGTAGAGGTGTCGAATGGGACGGTAATAGCATTGCCTGGGGTAATAGCGAAAGCAACGAATAACTTGACTTTTCCGTTTCTATACACTCACTATACTAATGTATAAGTGTGAGTAAGTTATCTTTTTGATGGTAAACAATTCACAAAGAGCTTCGATTTACGTAACAACTCGCGATTGACAACTATATAGAGACGAACTGACAAAGAAAGCCTGACCATTAACAATGGTTGCTATGAGTGATATATTGAACACGTGAAACATAAAAACCAACCTCTCCCTCACTTTTTCTTTGTTTATTGCACTGCAAAGACATGTGGAGCATTATTTTCGCATTTTTTAGCTGTCTGCCAGGTGCAGAATCAGAGAGTCTGTCTACTCATGATTTGATGGCATGGTATTTTGTCGCCCGTATGAACGGAGCATCTGTTCCAATACATTCCTACGGGACCCTAAAGCTTCGCCTTTAAGAGTCCAACGCGATAGTGATATTCGGTTCCCAGTGCGTACTTCTGACATTGAGTGCATGGAACCTTTTCGAAATTGCTATGCACCCCCTATACGTGGCCTTAAGGGAAGAGGCACAGTAGCATGTGAGACTCGTGTAGTGGGTTACCGGCTTTCAACCACGAAGTCATTATCACAATCACATTTTCTGACGCCCGATGGCAATGGGCGCTTGTAGCACGCATTGTTATTGCAATGGTTCATGTTGTATTGTGAAGCATGTATACAGGATGCATGTGCTTGTGAAGCCCGAAAGCTACTTTCACGGCCTTTCCAAGCACAGGAAGTTATTTTCACTTTATTCACAAGCACAGGCATGATTGTGTGGTAGATTACCCGCTTGCCACACAAATTACCCGGGTACGATCTTCACTCTGACCCAAGATTTTTATTATTCTATTTCCATTGTTCTTAATTTTTGAGTCACGCATAAGGTAACGATATTTTATTCAGAACCGATGACGCCGACTCCAACGCCGGAATTTGTGCGAAATGAATTTTTTCACGCTATCGCGTTAATGAGAGAAAATGACAACGAATGTGGGTAAAGGAGAAGGCGAAGGAGGGACGTACAGAAACGTACCGACATTACTGAATGTAACATAATGAAATGTGAAACCTGAGTTGGTTGGTTGAGATAGCTGCACTCAAGAGCAATTCCAGTGCTCACAAATTTCTCCACACGTAATAATGGTATATTAGTTGGGGGTTTAACGCCCTAGTACCACGATACGGTTTTGAGGCATGCCGTACTAGAGTGCTGCCGAGATTTTGGCCACCTAGGGTTCCTTAACGGGCCTCAAGAACTTTCACCGGTATCGAAAATTTGGCCACCACTGCCGGGTCTGCAATTATTAAATCACCGTGGTGCGTCATTCCTGAAGCGTGGCTGTGTTTGTTTCTATAGCACACGAAGTAACAAAAGCTGCAGCGCAGTCAATTCGGCAAGTGTGGAAAGCATTGTGGAAAGTAAAACAATCTAGAGCAGAGGTAATTCAACAAAGCTTTGTGACCACTACCACTGTTTCTGTTTTTATGTGTCCTTTTTCGTCAATCTGTTCTCTTTTCAAAACACTGCTGAATGACAGGCACGGATGGAACAAAGCTGTTTTAACAAGACTGTTTGCTGGCCTAGTTGATATTTAGTTAAGTGCATATTTCAGTCGCGAAATAAACGCACAAAAATTGGAAACACACGACGACAGGATCTTCACAGTATTCTCATCGCAATTTCTTTACCAGTTTTCCATCATGTGATGAATGATGCGTCTTGACTTTTTTAGCATCTTTTCGGCTATACATGCAACATGCAACATGATACTTCAGGTTAACAATGCGAAGTCAGCCATACAATGTCCATCGCAGCATTTTCCCGCAGGCGAGCACTGTCTCCACTGGACGGAGCAACATAACCAAGAGGGCAACTCACTTCAGGTGGCGTAGGTTCCCCTCAGGCAAAAACGTACGGTTCTTCTTCGTTTTGTTTTAATGGCTAAACTATGATTGATCTCCTTGGCCACCTATTCGCCCATTCACAGTGCATTGTGGTCAAACAGCTTTACTTGGTCTTTTAAGTCATCTCTGCACACGTAGTCTCCTCATATAGGGTAAAGATCTCCTCGTAGAGGAATGACGGAATGTTAAGAATTGTGTCGCGAAGCAATGAGATGGGTATAAAGTAAAGCACCCTAAAACTCGATTACCTTAAAAGTAACAAGAGTCCACAGTGAAGAACAGGGTTGAAGACACTCAATAACACAACGCTGAACTTACAACTTCGTTAACTGCGAACAGTAATATATCCTATGAGCGTAGCACATGACTAACATAATTTTAGTCATGTAGACATATAGAGATAATTGTTGGTGTTTTACGTCTTAAAGCGATGATTACGAGGGGGCTGTAGTGGGGGGCTGTAAAAACTTACCCTCAGGGATTCCTAATTATGCGCCTAAATGTAAGCACATAAGCCTCTAATGCTTGAGCTCTACCGAAATGAGGCCGCCATGGCCGAGATTCACAATAGCGACCGTCTCGCCAACAGTCGAGAGCCATGCCCACACCATCGTGGGTGCATGCGGTGGGCACATTTAGGCATCGTTTCCCCTTGTACATATTCTTCGTCGGTGTGTATTATAACTTGATTCGCGGCTTTATTTGCTCACAAAAATTTTTTCTCGCTTTTATATGGTTTCATATGTTTTCTGTCCGCAATGTTGCATCAACAAGCCCGAATCATCGGTATGCATACAAATCATTGAGACCCGCACATGCGTTACATAAACCACCAAACTTTTTTGTGGGTGAAGCTTCATAAGATCTAGCTCTGTCAGCCGTTTTGGACATGGTATAGAAGCATTGCTGTAGTCTAAACATGTGTGGGTGATAAGAAAGTTTTGCGATAGACTACAAGCTAACTATCAGGTAAGAGATCACGGTTCCTCGGCAAACATAACCTATTGAGAAGAGCATTGATAAATCGATCTCTATTAAAATGTGCCTAGATGTTGAGGCTTCTCTAGAAAATTTGTAATACAAAGGCACACGTCGAGCGCTATACGTCCCAAGAAATAAGACAGTTTGAAATTATATTTTGCCACCAGTAAACGATTGGTGATTGAATTCCCTTTCGAGGCATAGCCTCCGCTCCAAAAATTTCTGCTAAATTTTGCCTGAACTGCTCAGATAACTGGGAGGTGAACTGAATTTGCATTGTTATATATACTTTATGTCCCTCAGTTCACAATATATGGGGCATCGATAGGGTTATGTGCAGTTATTCACTGATACAATATTCAGATATTCACTCGTCATGAATCACTTTGTGAAGATGCGTGGATTTTTTCCTTTTCTCCCTGCCCTCCGAGACTAAGACCTTGCAAGTTGTAAATACACGCTCACGCCACCCCACCACACCTTTACAAGAGCATCACAGAGCGGCATGATTGACTGTTGCTGAATACAGTTGCATCACAGGAAAATCATAGCTCACGTGAAGAGAGCGGCCAGCAGGACCGTCAGGAGAAAAAGCAATATCACCGCCACGGACACCTTATTCGCATGAAGCCGCGTGGGTAAGGTTGCGTTCAATCGGTGCAAAAGGACAGCGTGTTTTCGGCTGCGCGAACAAGCACCCACGGATCACTGGGAAAGCCAGCTGCCTCGCTTTTGGTGACGTCTATGAGAGGCAGAAGGTCGATTGCGCATCTAGTCCAGTGTATGGCAGCTGTCGCGTGTGTTGCACTCTAGGGTCTTCAAACCAATGACTTCCAAAGCATGAACGAGTACGTGTTTGCATTTATCATCGATGTCTACTCCTCAAAAACATTTGACAGGACAAAAAAAACAAACGAAAACGCTGATCGTGTACTGATAACCGACGAGCTCCTTCCTTTATTAACAAGTAATGACTCTCCGTCGTCTTTTTGTTTGATGTCACGGTTTTGTGTATATATCGAAGAGTACATTCGCATGGACCACGTTTGCCATACCACCCGTCCAAGCAATTGGAGGTCCCAAATTCTTTTTTCGCATATATAGGAACGACGATAATGGGGACGTGATGTGGATGGAATCTTCAATACCACCGAGATATGGCACTGACGGAATCTTGACCTAGCTGGAGCAGCCTTCGTTTAACGTTTTGGGTTAAGAAAGAAATTAGATTATTCAGAGAGTGCGAACAGGTGTTAAGAGAGTCATGTCTCGACGATGAGCGCTATTCCAAAATGATAACGCGAAAGATGCTATAACAGTTGTGAATGGCTGCTTAGTTCACAGTTCTGTAAAGTCAGCAGCAAATATTTTTATTTTCGTATCTTCATCACAGTCTATATTGCACGTTCCTTTTCTCAAGCTTTGTTATCACCCCAATACACTACGTGATTCTCAGCGCAAACTGCGCCTGTAGTCTTCGAGAAGCTGCCCCGCCGCGGTGGTCTAGTGGCTAAGGTACTCGGCTGCTGACCCGCAGGGCGCGGGTTCGAATCCCAGCTGCGGCGGCTGCATTTCCGATGGAGGCGGAAATGTTGTAGGCCCGTGTGCTCAGATTTGGGTGCACGTTAAAGAACCCCAGGTGGTCTAAATTTGCGGAGCCCTCCACTACGGCGCCTCTCATAATCATATAGTGGTTTTGGGACGTTAAACCCCGCATATCAATCAAAATCATCAAGTCTTCGAGAAGCTTCAGGACTGTAGTAGGTCATTTTTATAACATCACGCCCACTCCGTGAACTATACAGATCATTCTGGTGCCTACGTCACCGCTAGCGATAACGCTAGAACATTCGATCGCAAGTGTATAAATGCCGACGCGCTTCGCCCTTTGTCAGTTGATTGACGGCTGACGATCCGTTCACCGCTATCAGCGCAGGTCTGCTACTGTGATCCGACTTTCCGTTCACCGGGCACAAGTTCGCTCAAATAAACAGTTTAACCTTCATTGTACTGTCTCTTTGTGGACGTCACGACCCTGTGACGATATGCGAGGCAGTAGCGAAAATATGTCTCCTGTGTGTACACGCATTTGGTTCTTAATAACGTCCCTGTAAAATAAAAAGTTGATACCTAATGGCCTGTAAATATTCCATCTGTGATGTTGCTCTTATTTGATAATAAAGAACATAATATGGTTCATTTATAAAAAAAAATGTTCATTCGTATGATGTTTGCAAATACTACGAAGAAAAAAAGACTTAGGTGTTCCTCAATGAACATAAAATATTTACACGCTCAAATATAAGTTACTTTTCAAAACCAAGCAAGGTAAGCATGTATGCGTAATAGAGGCTGTTATTATATGCTTACTTCACACGTTTACTTATCGATGAAGCGTAGTAAGGCCCCATCTGCTCGTTTGTTAGCATAGCCCACTCGGCTATCACCTGCTGGATCCAGAGGCCCTAAAAGCATTAAAAAAAAGGCTGATTGAATTGGCGTGTTATCACCTCACTTTTTCCGTAGCATACTTCCGGTGCTTTCACAAATAGTTCGCAAGTCGGCAATGTCAAGCAACATCCCCTTGCATGTTGTCTGAGGAAATCAAGAAACCACAAATACAAAGCGGAAGAACCATGTGGCTTCAGTATGGTTTGGTGACGTATACGTGAACACATTGGCGGTCTCACAGTTGAGATACAATATTTATGCTATTAAGCTACTATCAGTTACAACCTATGAGTAAATGCAAGTTACACACCCACAGGTCCTGTCCTTCACGTGTGACACAGTCGTGCTGAGCTAGTGTGCACTGCGTGTTTTGTCAATTATTGTAAGTACTATGCATATTTAACATTGAATGTACGTCACTACATCCGAAAACATTCAGGCTTCGCTGAGCAGTGGTGTCATATAATGACTTGACAAGAACTTTATTTAATAATTGCGAAAAAATTTATCACAAGAACTCAAGCGCTCTCATAAAATCAGTGGCTCCACCCAGCAGTGATGTCATATTCTCCGACGAATTTCGCCAGTACCTTCAGTATTTCGTCCAAAAAGCAATATTGATGAAAACTAAGTGATAATAATGCCAGGGAAAACATGGAAGATGGTATTTCCTGCAATTTTGATACAAATGTAAAGAAAGTGAAGTGCACAAAAGGCTAACTTCCCGGTGAGTTTGCACACTTCCCACCATAGGCGTTACTAGGTGACCTCCAGTTGTCCAGATCTCAGGACCTACCCAGGCGATCCTCACTTTCTTTAACTTTTTAGCGAACCTTGCACTGATTACAAAATAGTCGCCACCAGTGGCGACGACAGCTGTAACACTGTGACGGTTGACAAGAACGTCGAGGCCGATAGTAAATTCGTCGTCTCGCGTTGCAGTAAGAACGTGGCGTCGGGTCACGGCTGCGTCGGTTTGTTCCGCTGCTTCCATGTTGCGTCATCATGTCATCTTATCTACGTAAGGTTTCATCGTCAGAGCTCTGTCTGGGTCACATCGTGTTCTTCAGGTTTACATACATTATAAGCGGCGAAGTTCTTCTCTAACTTCGGCCTTCGTGCTTGGTTAGAGTGAATGAACAAAAATAAAAGTCCGGCAGTTTCCTTCGGGCATAGACGGCACAGTTTGTGATCGTCTATTGATCAAACCCGGATGATGCGATGTTTTTCATATAATACTGTGGTGTGGCGATGACATGGTATTTCTCAAGCTAGACGCAAAGCTTTCTTTAGCAAGATGATAAGTTTGCTGATATTCCCTGTTGGCCATTCAAGAGAGGCATTATTCAGTAGAAAAGAAAACCACGTATTAGAAATTTATCATTTACTCTTGCTAATGGAAGGTGTCGCTAGGGTCATACCACATTACGCCACAATCTCTAACGGGGCGGCAAACTTGCGCGTGAACTTAAAGGAGGAGAAACCGTCTGAATTTTACTATGTGTCTGTTTTCGCTTACCAGGTGCCTTCCCACCACAAGAGTCCTGCTTTTGGCATTGTGAAAGTTCAACATGTGAACACGAGAAACACCTCTCTTTTTTTTCTGTGGGGTTCCTTTTCAAGGACAGCAGGTCTTGTTGAACTTAGCGCCATTGAAACCTCTTGTTGCCACACACATGCCTCACACGAAGGATATAGGCGGGAATTGCACATGCGACGTAGGTATGGGTGGAAGCCTTGTTTTGTTGTTTTGTTATTGTAAAATGGCTTCATTGGTGATCACACTATGTACGCAAAGTGTCTGCGCAATCCTGCCTGACACAGACAAGCCACACTGATGTGTTAATGGGTAATCTTCACGGAACCGAGATATCCATTCTCTAAAGCGGGAATATTTTCTCACGAACATTTTCAACGCAAAACAAATGTTTCCCTTCTCATTTTATTTATTTGTTTATTTGTTTTATTTGATTTATTCGTTCATATGCTTATTCATGCAGTGACGGTCCTCAACTCAGAATGTATCTTACGCGGAACCAGGATATTGTTCCTAAAGTGCAGCTAAGTGTGCAGTTAGGATGGCTCGGGGCAAGCGATCGGTGCTTGTTGAAATACATAACCAGTTGTTCGCCCTTGCGCAACGGTGCCTACTGAAACATGGGTATTAGAAACACCAGAAGCTGATATGAGGCGCTGATGCTCGCGAGTATGCTGGCCGTGGGCACTGCTGAATAACTCAACTTCAGCACATGACAACTTACCACAATAGATGTTAACCCGACGTGACGGTTGTGTCATAGGAGTACATATATAATGTTTATAATATTGGGTAGGCAGCACTGCAACCACTATTTCCGCTTCACGAAGATTTGAAACGTAGTTACGACTCTTGGAGTAGCTCTGAGGTAAAATTCTTCATTGCCGTGGGGAATGATTGGGTTTGATTTCAGCTGGGACCCTGACATGTCTTCATTGCATTCGTAGGGTCGACGCTACTGATGTCGGGTATTTCCTAACTCTCGCGCGTTAAAATTTCTTATGTGTGTCCTCGTCGCTCCTCGGTGGACACCAAGTGTCAACCCCCTGTGGCACATACCCGCACACGAGCGGACAGTAGCGCATACCTGCCTGTGGGTATGTGCCACTGTGTGGCGGGAAGTGTTTGACGACGTACGCGACAAAATTGTGACGTTATTCATGTCTTGACCGGCGCGTCATATTTTGTCCAATCATCTTACCCTCCCCGACTAATTTTGGTTTTCGCCAAGTTAAGGGGGTGACCACGGGAGCACCCAAACGTAAGCGGCTGGATAGATAGATAGATAGATAGATAGATAGATAGATAGATAGATAGATAGATAGATAGATAGATAGATAGATAGATAGATAGATAGATAGATAGATAGATAGATAGATAGATAGATAGATAGATGGATAGATGGATAGATAGATAGATAGATAGATAGATAGATAGATAGATAGATAGATAGATAGATAGATAGATAGATAGATAGATAGATAGATAGATAGATAGATAGATAGATAGATAGATAGATAGATAGATAGATAGATAGATAGATACGCTCGAAGTCGCCAAAGTTCGCTAAGAAATGCTTCACATTAAAGATAATTTATCTATCTATCTATCCACATATAAAGCACAGGCTGCACATCCATATCGCGCGGCAAAACACTCGCGTTAACCTAATACACCGGCACGCACACGTCTTCTCCGGGAGAAACGCATTCACGCCGCTGCGAAGTTTCTCGTACAGCTGTGCATGAAAGCGGTGCAGACCAGAGAGAGAGAGAGAGAGAGAGAGAGAAAAAGTGATGAAAAAAAGGGCAGGGCGGCTAACCAGGTTGTACCTGGTTTGCTTCCTTTAATGGGTGAGGGGGAAAGGTGAGGAAAAGAATAAACATACCAAGGAGGAAAAAGAAACCACAAGCGCGCACACATGTCCATGTTCACCACGTACACTTAGACAGTCACAACTTGGAAGACTTGGAGAACAGTTCCTCTGCGGGTGTCTAAAAGTAGACTGGAATCTTCAAGAGAAGCTTGCAAGCACTGGCTTCAAGGATTACAGAACTTTCCGTGCATATTGAGCTCATGGAGTTGTTACTCCATTCATTATAGCGTGTGTTGTACTTATGAGAGACCTCAGCACAGTGAGAGCTTGTCGGTTTTCATCCTGGAAATGCTCTGTGGGTGACGATGTGCACTGCAGGACATTCTGTACCAGCTCTTCATGGGTGCTTCGTAGTGGCAGTGAGGGCCACACCACCTCCGCTACTGATTTTGACTTTTAAAATGAATTAATAAATGAGAGCAATATTAAAAAAAGGACAACTCATGGCAGTTGCTGGTGATGCGGTCGGAAAAGGATAAGAAATTTCATGTCGTGCATTCGCCATAGTCAGCCGAGCTCTCCTACTTCACTCGATGGAGATCATTTCGGCTATCATATATTCCAAACGCTTTCTGTGCTCCAAAGCTTGACTGCATTAAATACTGCAGACCTGTCATGTCGGTATACACACAAAGAGATTACCAAGTATGGCTACATGGCGAGGCGGACATTCCCAATGCCGCAATCAAAACTCAATAGAGCCCAGGCCATCTCATTGCGCTAACTTTAATTCCATTCGTGCCCGTCTTTAGTATACCTAAATGCAAGTTATCCTCACAAATTCCCTGATGCCACCTGCGCCGCTTGCGGGCAGAGCGCAACATTAGCACACATGCTCTGGGAGATAGATAGATAGATCGCTTGGACCAACCTATAGCAAAGCCGAATGGGATGCGCTTCTGCGCAGCCCAGAACTTCAGGACCAAAGCCTGGCCGTCCAGTGTTCCCAGGACAGGGCCATTAGAATAGACCTTCTGGTCCCCATGTGGGAGTAGCCGGGTGACGCGTGGCAACCTCAGCGTCTGCACTGGATCATAGTGAAGTTGTTCTCACTCACTCACGTCGGTATGCAGCAGATTTCCAATGTATCGTTTGCCTTTTCAGAAAGCTAAGCTATACATTTCCGAATTAGATGTTTTTGTGCACCGCTATGGCATAGAGTTTGTGGTTTTCAACTTCTGACCCTAAGGCTGCTGGTGCGACCTGGTCACGCCGCTTGCATCTCGATGGAGGCGAAATATAAGAGGCCTCTGTAGCGTACTATGTCAGTGAGTAATTACCCGATTAACATGAACGTTTAGGCATCTTATCGACAATACTTGTTAATGAACACCACATGGTCAAAATTCCTGCAGCCCTCCACTACAGATTACCTCATAATCATATCGTGGTTTCGGTACGGTAGGGCCCAGATATTATTATTGAAGAGATGTTCTGTATCTACGAGATGCACTTCTCAAAGCAAGACCATGAGAGCACTGGCTTGCACTGACGATACTCTAACATGTCGGTGTGCACCCATAATGGGATGCCAAATTTGTTGTCAAGTTAATGCTATTCAGCGTCGAGTTACGATGATGTTGCGATGATTTTGTCATCATAGGTCGGCAAAAAAAAAGTTGAGCTCACTTATGATATCTTAACAATAGAATATCTTGCACTTAGCGCTCACTCGGACTCACCAGAATTTTTCTCAACCAAACTCAAACTCAGACTCAGCAAAATTTTCGTCAACCTCACTCAATCTGATGCAAGCTCACCAAAATATTGGCAAACTCGTTATCAGATTTGGGTGCAGGTTAAAAAACCCAGGTGGTCGAAATTTCCGGAGTCCTGCACAACGGCGTCTCTCATAATCATATGATGGTTTTGGGACGTTAAACCTCACATTACAATACAGCAAACTCGTCCAAACTCTGACAACAGCTCACTCTGAATTTGAGTCGTCACGAATCGTACAAACAACTTGCGCCGGAGACAAGACAAATGCTGCACTACGCGATAGAAAAAGAACATATCATTGGGTTCCAGTGAATACCAAGGCACTGTGGTATCCCGGCAACGACCACGCCAATGAAGCTGCCAGAAAACGACATGTAAGCACTAACTTTGTTTATATACATTTATCTACGATTGACGCGACACTCTAGAAGTTGCAGTAATCACAGTTCACACATTATCGACTGTGTTCGCTTGACCTATCTGTACAACTTCGGCTACGTTCTGGTCTTTTCCGGGAGGAAGGTGCATGCATGGTCGTGCCACCTGCATCTGGGTGTAGCTTTCACCATTGCCAACTCATTTAAGATTGGGATGGCCGACAGCGCGGAGTGCGACGACTGCGCCCTCGATGAGACCATTGAGCAAATTGTCTGTTACTGCTCGACATACGCAATCAAGAGGCATCAACTCCGCACTGTCCAACATTTCTCTGTCGAAAGAGCACTGTGACAATCACCGTTCCGAAAGGCAACGAAAGCGCCGCTGCGTTTTCACAAGAGCACTGGTCTGATTAGTCGTTTGTGATGCCAAACGTGAAGCTGTGACGCCGGCTTGAACAGTTAATTTTCTCTCCTTCCCCATAACTGTCCTTCCCTTTCACCCTTTTTTCTATGCGGGGTAGTCTACCGGAGCTCAGCCCTGGTTAAGCTGCCTGTTTTTAAAGACGATAGTCTTTCTTGTGGACCTTCGATGGAAAAATTTTGGTCTGTCTGTCTGTTTGTCTGTCTGTCTGTCTGTCTGTCTGTCTGTCTGTCTGTCTGTCTGTCTGTCTGTCTGTCTGTCTGTCTGTCTGTCTGTCTGTCTGTCTGTCTGTCTGTCTGTCTGTCTGTTTGTCTGTCTGTCCATCTTTCTGTCTGTCTCTACATTTGTCTGTTTTTCCACCCTTAACGATACCTCAAACGGCCTACCTCATCCGCGGCGCCCACCAATATTGTTCATGATCCAGTGTTCTTACTTGTGCGATTGTAAACTAAAAACAAATAGTGTGCATATCTGAGGTACCATAACAACACTTCGATGTTTTGTATGTGTGCCTGTATACTAGAGAAGGCACACGCAAGTAATTCTATGGACTGTAGCGTTTAACACCCTGCGCTGACAGTGCAACGCAGTGCTCAAAAAGGCAAGTAATACCAACGTTTTGCTAAAACGGCACGGTGGTGGCACCTGCCCGTCGCCTTGCGTTCTACACCTCATCACCTCCGGGAATGGTACACATCTTTCTCCGTAGGCGCGCATGCCTTCCTTCGTTTTCAAAGATAACTGCCAGATGGCGCTCGTGTCTAACGCGTCTCGATGCGCTCGTTCGTTTCCTCTGCACGCTCGAGGCACTTTAACGCAGCGCCTCCAGAATACCATTCACCGATTTTTCGCGCAAAAGATCAAATAAATGTTTTGTTCACTCTCTCCAGACGCAAGACAATCGTCTTTCGACGGCATTTGCAATGTAACATGCAGATCTGGGGCCAATTTTTTTCTTAATCTATCTATCTATCTATCTATCTATCTAACTATCTATCTATCTATCTATCTATCTATCTGTCTGTCTGTCTGTCTGTCTGTCCGTCTGTCTGTCTGTTTATTCGCCTACGGCTTTTAGCTCTCCTGCCCATCTCGATGGTTGTATCAATACCAAACAAGGTATGGCATAACATGACTGTATGACAAGCATAACTAAATAGTCATAACATGAAAATCATGCCATGTATTTCATGAATGTTATGATTTACAATTCATGGTCTTGCTGCACTTGTGGTGGTTTCGTTCACATGACATTTTGAAAAACTGGTTTGCTATGACATGATTGCATAGTGAACATAAGACATGACATAAGTACATGAAGGTACATGACTGGTGCAAACATGATAATCATAGATGCGTGTCATGTATTAACATGACTACATGCCACGCTCATGATACACTCGCGGCCGTTTCGCTACCTTCACATACACCGAATTTGGTAATACGTGACGTGAAAGGATGACGAAGGTAAATGACACGTCCAAACATGATAATAATGACATGCGTGTCATGTAAGCATGACTACATGCTACGCTCATAGCGTGCTCACAGCCATTTCACTAGCTCCACATATACCCAATTTGTTATCACGTGGCGTGAATAGGCGACAAAGGTAAGTGATATGCCTAAACACAATAATCATGATATGCTTGTCATGTGAAACATGACTACATGATACGCTCATAGCGTGCTCGCGGTCGTTTCGCCAGCTTCATATAACCAAACTTGGTGCCCTGTGACGTAAATAGACGACGAAGGTAAATGACACGTCCAGACATGATAATCATGATATGCATTTACTTGACTACATGCTACGTCCATAGCGTGCTCACGGCCATTTCGCTAGCTCCCTATATACAAAATTTGCTGTCACCTGACGTGAGTAGACGACGAAGGTAAATGACACATACAAACGTAATAATCATGCCACGGAAGTCATGTACGCCATAAGTTACGTCCACCTCGTAACGCTGTGCTCATTTTAGAGTGACATATCAACCTTCCTCATTCGTGCTTCGCATATAATTGATTCCCATTGTACGTGGGATCTGCCCATTTTTCTTTTTCTACTTTTTTCTCCCTCCTTTGTCGGTGCTTTCACTGTCTGTCTTTTTCTTGCTTCATTTTTCCCATTCCTAATGTGCTACTTTTCTCTCTCTCCTCTTTTCACTCCAACTTGCCATCACATGCCTCTTTCTCGCACTCATTTCACCTTCCCACCCCCTTGCTACACTTTACTATACTCAGTTTCACAAGCTGTTGGCAGCGCAGTAGAAAACACGGGCAGCCTCAGCCAATCATGATATAGCGCACTACATTATTGCCTTCTTACTCGAATGTCGCTACTGTGAATCAAACAAGTAGCCCCGTATCTGTGAAAAAACGTGCACTATAGTATTCAACTTCTTAACGTTTCTTGTAGCAGGCACTTGGAATCTTATTGATCTGTTTTTTTTTATTTTTTTTGAAGCCCAGATGGTCTAACTTTGCCTATTTTATTTATTGTTATTTGTTTCTGTTATTTCTCCTCACATAAGAACTCTTTTTACACGTTTACGCGACGGATATATAAAAATATTTGCTTCAATATTCAAATAAATACGTGATCAATCATTCAGTCAAATAAGAAAGAAATAATTGACTCAATCAATCCGATGTTTTATTTCATGCCAGCAACGCTGCATAACAGAGCATAGCTTTCTTTCTATATTTTCTACTCTCACCGCATCACCTCATTGGGTGACCGTTCAGTGAGCGTGCAAAAATATGTATTATAAAAGAGTTGGAATTCGTATATCTCGCACTTGGATGAACATAAGACGTAAAACTGCATGTGTTGTCTTTCTGTGAATCTACTCAATTGCTGCTATAGCCCCCCCACACACACACACACGTGACATAAGCTAAGTGTACAATGGTCATAGCGATGATGATGACTGTATAGCAACGATGAAGATGATGGTAATGAAACCTCGTTGAAACTTAAACAGTGGTCAAGATGATCAATGCTCTGTAATTTGCTCGATGCTGTCAATATTCTTGCTTCTATCAAATAACCTTTCGCCATTTAAAACAACGCTACTAAGCCTGTAATCCTGCTTACGCGTTCTGGATAACTAAGATATAATACGCATCGACGCAATATTATTCATGCCATGGTCCACAAAGAACGTCCACAGTTTTAACAGAAGCGTTCTGGAAGGGCGCGCATTTGGATTTACGTTCCTCCGAAGTCAGACGAATAAAGAGGCTAACCTACTGTATTGCTCGTAAGCATTCTCCTCTCTGACGACTTGTCTTCTCGTTACTTGTGATATTATACGTCACATGTGATCAAATTTTTGGGTCCGTGATACTTCGAAATACAAGATGAAGTTCCATAATAAATACAATTTTTTTTTCGTGAGGAAGCGAGTAGGTGGGGGTGGAGGGAGCTTCCGCTACACTTTGGGCATGTTTGTGAGTTTGTATGTGCGTGCGTAGATGCATATGTACATCTGCAAAATTGAGAAATTCAGGAGACTTGCAGGGGAACTCAGTTCCCTCCACTCTCTTGGCAACACTTGTAAGTACACGGTGTTCTGGTAAGCATGCGGCCTTTCACAGCGAATGGGAAGATTCCTTTACACTACGTATTAAAACGGTCAGGCCAGCCCTGATATGGGACCGCTAATTCATGTGTGACCAACTGTGGGCGCGTGTATTTCGCGGCGAGAGCTTCAGACACGACCATTCCTGTAAGGGCTACCAGATGGCGAGTTTGCCTGGTTCGTAAACTTTCGTAGTGAGATATTGCTATAGGTGCCCATTGATGTGGCGGATGATGATCCAGGGTCCTCTCGTAGGTGTCGACACCATCGCACGTGAACTTATCTGCATTTCACCCTGTAAGCATGCAAACAATGAACGTGGGTA